>NW_009213528.1:257124-322424 GCF_000690835.1 Fulmarus glacialis | reverse complement strand
TTCCCTTAATTATGCCAGGCTGGAAGAAGGTTGGGTCTGTAGCCTTCAACGATGGGAGGCTTGGTACGTCTTACCAAAAATAATGAAGTATGGCAAGTGGTCTGGAGTAAAATGGCCTGGATGAAGGAGAAAAGCAAAATCATCCAAGCACAGGATAGGTAAACTGCTAGCCCCCACCACAGAAAAATCACTTAAAGGAACATGGCAAGTGGGAAGGGAGGACAAACTTAGATGAAAAAAAAGCCCTTATGATCAGCTGCTGAAAACAGACAAGAATCCAAGCATTCACAACTCACATAAAGTCAGCCCAGATACAGCTTGTGATAATGATATTTGAGAACCTGAACATGTAACAACCAACACGGCCTTTACTTTGCAAGCTGCTGAGCTACCTCAGATCATACTAAACTCCTGGAAAATGCTGAAAGCTGAGATCTTTTCAGGACTTGTCCTTAAATGGGCATTTTATATTGTCAAGAAGAGACCTACATATCATTGCCTTCACACAGCAGGCACAGGTGTATAGGTATTCTCAGAATTCACATGTATTCCTTGCAGTGCTTTTTGATTTGCACTCCGGTAGAAATCCCCAAATTCGGTCTTCAAACTTGGCCTTTTTTATGAAGTAACTCCTAGACCTTGATGGATTCTAGCTGGCCAGAGATGGCCTTTCCAATGTCAGAACTGAAAAGGGAGGAAACGTGCGAAGAAAAATCTTTACTGAGCTTTTCCAAGCTCATATAAAGATTGTTTCAAGGGTAGTAGTCCACAGAGAAGCCAAACAGAGAGTTTGTTTTTTAGTAGCCATGACCTTGTGCTTCTCTAAGCATTCTCTGGACTTGCACAGAAGTCTGCAGCTGGGGCACCTTGTTCTCATGCCCACGTTAACTGCACAGTTGCACATCAAACACTGCCAGCAACACTATTTACAGCTATGGACTTGATCACATAGGGCATGACAAAGCTCACAAATGTTTGTCATCCTAAATACCTTCCAGATACTCCTCATACCATGATAATATTCATCATGTCAAAGGAGGAAACAGGTCTTTGAAAATCTCAAACTGTTTTTCAGCTTAACCACCCCCCGGCCCCCAACCTTTCTCCCACTCAGATAGCAGGTTGATGAGTATATTAGCATGTAGCAGATCCTCAGCGAGACCCTCGTGTTTGTCCTGTAGCTCTTTTGCTCCACTTACAAGTACCACATGCATCAGATCTGTCACTGCTGTAAGCCCCATAAGACTCCCAGCAAAACATATTGCCACTGTTGTTTACAGCAATTAAACATCACCACTGTTTGTCTATAATTTCAGAACAGGGATAGACTGTAAGGTTCTGCATACTCCACACCCAACAGGTTTAGGGAGCACTGAGCCCATCTAAAAATTTCTGTGTTTGTAGCAAAATTCGTAGTGAGAGAATATAGAGCCATGCATGCTGACAACTTCAAGACAAAGCAGAGCATAAGCAAATTCAAACACCCAGAATAAAATGTCAAAAAACTGCTCTACACTCCAAGTAAGTTTTTTCATAACCTTTGGGCTGCAGCAAGTGGGAAGCCACAGTTATTGGGATCATCTTTTGCCCCAGCTGGTTCATGTTCAAGGCCCCACAGGGTTCAGAAAAGCAGCTTGCTTTGTGGTCCCTGTAACCTCTTGCCAACAAGATGCTTGTTATGACACAAGTCACTTAACTTTCCTAGTTAACAATCTTTGTTGTAACAGTTTTTTCCACTTTGGTAACCTGTGAGGTAGTGGTCTAGAGTTACCAGTACCACCAGCCCTTGGACAACTTCTTCCTTGCCTGCCACTCCTCTGTACCTGGTACTAGCCATGGACTTCCAGCTCTGCAACACCCCCATTGCTCTAGTGCTGCCCTAGCTCTGGTATCTAACACCATGGGTTGTCAGGCTAGATCCCAAAGCCTGGGTCTTGCTGCTTTCACAGTGATCTTGGTCTAACACTCTTGACAGCATGCTCACTTTTCTGCCTCTTCTTTACAGCATTCAATTCAGGATAAGAAAACAAGTAGAGCAAAGGCAGAATTTTGTGATGGTGTTAGGGGTAGTTGTAAGGTCCCCCAGAACAGTAGGCAAACAGAACTTGCCTCACAAACCAACCTCCTTGCATGATGTATGCCTTGAAATAATAGTTTCCAATTCTAGGGCCCCATCAGATGGTTCTTCTGGTTCACACACTCATTTTTTTGAAGCCTTCTAGGGTGAGACAGAGTAGCAAGTGACCTACCTCTTCAAAGTAGGTTTGAGGGTCTTTCAAGAGTATAGGGCCAGTTTTAGCATTAGAGAGACATCCATCTTCAAGGCAGCTTCTGCAAGGACTGGTTACCCAAGCCTGAGATTAAATGCATCCCCAGACCAATGAGGAGAAGGTGTGTAGGTAGGGGCTCTCAGTTGTGGCTGGTGGCCCCAGGTGGGGTTGGGTCAGGGCAATCAAGGCCTATTAATGCACTCAGGGCCCTGACAAGTTGTCCCTATTTCTACAGATCCCTCTGGGGAAGAGGGTGTGTTTGTTGTTTATGAGGTTAAGCCATCAGTTTGCCTCTTAGCAGCTGATGTACAGTCCGTAAGACTTCCATAAACAGAGTTTGGGATTGGGATCAGGAAACTAATGCCTAAGTAAATAGGAGTTTGCGTCATATCTGTCTGACACACGCTGATGGGGGAAAAGGACTGTATAGAACTTGTTCTTAGAAAAAGCCAAAGCCTGCATTCACAGGAAGGTGAAAGTAACACCTCTTTCTCTCTCCCAATTTTCTTCACTGTATAACCCTCTCTAGATTTATATACATAAATAAATGTATAAGATATATATTCTTTTGTGTTGCCAAAATCTGTAAACAAAGGTCCATTGTGAGTAAATATCATATCTTTGAAGATCTTTCATTCATAATTTCCAGGAGGAAATAAATCAGGAAAAGAAAAAGGTTACTTTTCACAAGCAAAGACTAGAAGACACAAAATTAATTCCCAATGGTAAGTAGAGAGGCGAGCCCACGTAACTCTGATGTCAGAAGGTTCAACGTTAAGAGTAGGTCTCAATTCTTACATTAGAGAGTTAAAAAGTTGCATCGATACATATATGTAGTTAGGACATAAATGCCAAAAATAATCCCTGGAAGTTCCAGCCCCTGAACCACTATAGAGTCCAGGCTGTCGAAAAGATTCACGATACATCCCAGATTGCGTATAACAGGCACAAACTGGGTCTATTAACTTGGATCCAGAGCCAACAGTAGAGGCCAGAATATGTAGGTGGCCTATTTTGATGGAAGTGTTTTCCCCACTGCTGCCATGTTAACAATCTGTTGTTGAGTCGGATAGAAAGAAACCTCCCTCCCTCCCTGCCCCATCCGGTCTCCTGGGCTGAATCGTCCTTGCTGGCATGGTCCTTGCTGCCCACCAGCCCTGACTTCTGAAATGACTTTGTCCATGCTATGGTCTTGAATTCTCAAGAACCATTTGAAATTAAGTCAAACACTGAAGGAGAGAGAATTTTGCTGACTATAGGGAGCTTTTATAATATCAGCAACAACTCAGGTTAATGTTTTTTTTTCTTTCTCCCTCCCTGGGCACATGAGCCATTCCAGAACTTGTATCTGAATATTTGGTTCTCACGTATATTTATTTAGTTAGCAGTGGCATTCCTATTTTTATGGCTTTGAGTTTTTAACTTTCTTGTTAGCAACATTAACAAGGTTTACGGCATATAAAGTGAGCTGTGGCATTTAAAAAATGTTGGCCTAATGTAACACCAGCTTTTTTTTATATACATGTTCAATGGCAAACTCCTACTGACAGGCAGAATGCATTTCTATGTCTGGGCAAGTTTATAGATGGTGTTCCCACCTCTGGGCCACAAGGTCACAAATTTGTTTCTGATTCTATTAAAGAAACACTCAACAATGGTAAGTTTGTGTGCTTTTTTTTTTTTTTTTATGAGAGGGGACTGTTTTATGTGATCCAAGATCTTAAAGATACTCCAAGGAATCTCTGTTGAATGCTGGGCTTTTCACCCCCATGCTCTGACCAAATAACGCTGGCTGTAGTTTTGAGAAGATTTGTCTGGCAGTTAGATAAAACAGATTTCAAGGAAATCTGACATGACTGAAAAAAGAACAGGCAATGTCTCTCTCATCTGCCCATGTGTAGTTACGCTGCCTTCAGAAGGGTTTCGTAGGAGTAGGATTTGACTCTGCATCAAAAGGATGTACAGGAGTTAAAGATTCACGATACCTGTTCTCAGTTCCTGTTTCCTCAGCAGATCCTCTGTGTGACTCTGAGGACCTCACCCAAAACCTTTGCTGCCTGGCCCTCCACGCCTGTGGGACGGAAGGAACAATATTCCTCCCTTGCCTGCCTTCATCTGTTTTGCAAGATTTCAGAGGCAAGGCACTGGTAAATCAAGGTACCTACCTCAGTGAAGACCTTTGCACTCCATACATTAATAAGAATATTTACTGAACTCACGGCAAGGACAAATAAAAAGATGAATATGGCACAGATGGTTCCTATTGCCCTATGAAACACCAACCTTATTCTTTCTTGGAATTAATTTGGCTAGGTATTTGCTCCTTTTATGCCATGTGATGGCTCCAGCTGCAGCTTCCTCACCGTACCTGTTTACTCTATGATGCCTAGCCTCATTTAACAAGAAGGGAGACAGCACCCAGGCTGGCCTCAGCCATTGCCAACCTGAAATCGCTTCATGCTGGAACACGTTGCGCTCTGGGACTTCGTGGCTACAAACATACAGACTTTTGGCTTGAGAAATGAGTGGGGGCCAGCAGAAAGACTGAGCTCAGGAGGTAAAATTAAGAGCACAGGAGAGAAAGAACCAGCATTTAAATGAGGGAGGATAAGTTTGTATCTCTGTTGAAAGAATTTCAGCATCATCTATTACTGTCCAGAAGGCAATGATGAAAATGCAAAAGGGCAAGAAGCGCAACACTGTTTGTGGGATGCCTGGGTTATTGTGGTTAGGAGGATCAAGGCTAGGTATCACATGCCTCTACTGAAGGGAGATTGGCTAGAATAAAGCAAGGAGCCAGAATTTCTAGGCTACGAAAAGGCTGATCGTGTTGCAACAGAGCACAGGAAAGAGAATTTGGCTGCAGTGTCTGACTGGAGGCCTTTTAGCTACATGAGACGACTCCAGGTCTATTCTTTCTCTAATTTCCTTATGCCCCCAAGGAAGCTTTTGGTGGAAATTTGCTTCCATTTATGGGAGGACTGGAAGAATGAGGGCCAGACTGTGACTGAGCATCTGGCAGTAAGAAAGAGGGTTCAAAGGAGAGAACACTGCTCAAGCAGGATTTGAAAGTGCTATTCTGCACTGCAAATTGACCTGTGCAAGCGACAGACTGCCACTGCTGGTCATTACAAGTAGATGTTTTTGAAAAGGGCCAGTTCAAGAAACTCTCTGAGGCTTGAATCCAGTACGATGACTTTGCTCTCTGAAAATCATCATCATCACACAGATTCTTGTGGCCCAATGAAGTACTAAGTGATCTTTTGTGCAATATCACCTGCTTCAGATTCTCTCCTTCAGGATAACTATGGGTTTGGCTATTTAAAGGCAGTATGACAATAACTCATAAAACTATTACTAAACATCTTTGCTCAGAGGAGACATTTCTTCCTAACAGGTATTTTTGTTTTTCCGTACTGTATTTGGTTACCTCCTAAATAATAGTTTATGATCACCATGCCACTCCTTTTCTAAAACAGGTTGCAGCTTGTCTTGCTCCTCCTAAGAAGAGCAAGTTTTCTTTTGGCTTTGGAGAATTTTGCAATTTTCTCAGGTTTTTAAAAAATCCCCAAAGAAATTCCCTTAACATAAAAATCTACAGGTAGGCAGCAGGTATATATCTCCCTACAATGCACAGGCAGTTCTCCACTACAGCAAACAATCTGCTTCCCTTACTGTTGTCTCTATTCAGTTGGTTACTGTTACAAACCACTTGGGCAGTTTATAGCATCAATTCTGTGAGAAAAAATGTGTTTTTAATGTGTTTGTATATTTATCAAAAAAGAATCCAAAACAGCTGGGGTGGCTTGTCCATGAGAGACACGATTAACAAACAAGGAAGGATCAATTGCTCTGGACCACATTCAGGCTTTCTGCTCTGTTAAATTATACGGACATTTTGATTGTTCCGGGAATGTTGGTGAAATGCAGTCAAGGCAATGGGGAGTCTTTGACTTTTTTGCTATTTGTTGGCATCATGATGCCAAGAAAGAAGTTGATCACAATTTTCTATATATAAAAATAGCAGATATTTACCTTTCATGTTTATCCGCACCTTCAAGACCTTCTTGTGAGAGTTATCCATAGCTCCTCTGTCCCATTAGGGATATAGAACAAAATACTTCAAAGCATTTTAACTCTCCTGTTTCCGCTGAAGAGTTTCCCCTCCTGCAATGTTATACATATGTGAAATCAGTGCTAAAACAACAAAGTACAGTGACAAATGCTGAAACCCATTTTGCTCCGCAGCATTCCCTACAAAGCAGTATTTATGTGACAGTGCTAGAAGATTAAGAGCTTGCTCCTGGGAGAGAAGGACCAGTACTCAGGGCGGCTGTGCACGTCTGGTTTGGTTTGGCTCCAGCCTCCGCAACACACACTGCAAACACCACAGAAGTGGCTGTTCTTCTGAAGTACAGTAGCAGATTTTTGTGTGTATTGAACTAGATCCTCAATGGGTATAAATCAAAGTAACTACACTGAAATCAATCCGGCTGCTGCTCTTTGCACACGTGTTACATCTGATGTGAGACTCCCAGGTACCACAATCACCACTCCAATGGCTTCTTATAACAAGCCACTATCGTGCCACAATATACCCAGCTCTTCCAGTAGCTACCTCCTGCCCTGCACTTTCAGTGATTCTCTCCCTTCCCTCTGCCCTTCCTTCCCTCCCTTCTTCCCCCAGAACTGGCATCGCTCAGCATTTTGGCTAGGAGACCAATTCTCCAAACTGAAAACATCAAAGCATATCTCTGGTTAGATCTCATCCCAAACCTCCAAGTTTGTTGACTTGGAAAGTGAATAACTAATAAGGCAGCATGCCATTGTTTTCTGTTTATTATAATGGAAATAAATTGTTGGCTCTAAATCAGGCACCGATTGTTCCTTTGATATCACTGCCAGGAAGCAAAATAAAATGGCTTTTTAAAAATCACCTTTCACAGGGAGTGCCACAGGCATTTGAAAGATGAGCCTTTTTCCATGTCAAAGGCTCTACCAGAAGTGCCAAACACACTAGGAAAAAAATTCAAATCCTTCCCTATTAAAACAAAAAAAAAAGCGCAAAAGAGAATGCGAGAGCGGGATTGCCTGGGCAGCAGGATTGCCTGGGTGGGCTGGCACACCACAGATGTCCTGCGAGTGCTCATGAGGCTGCAGCAGAGCTGGCTCCACGGTGAGGAGCACTTCCTGAAGAATATGGAACACATCCTTTGCATTTTTTTCCCCCTCAAAAAAAGCACAGGTGGGCTGAATGAATTACTCTGTCTGCCTGGCAGCTCTTAAACTAATAATAAGAGACTTTAGGAGCCAAAAAGACAGAGGGGGTGTTTTTCCTCAGAACTTGAACCACCCATAAATCTTGCTTGTGTGTTTCTTTTGTGGTTTTTTTTTTTTAGGCTACATGGAGCAGCAATTTCATTGCACCCTCAATGCCTTCTCAGCATTTTAGCTTCTTCCCTATAGACTTTTAGGTGCAGACTTTCAGGTGTTTGAATTTCTCTCGAAGTGCTACCACCCCTAGCTAATGAGGGAATATGCATAGAGAGGAGCTTCCTCATCAGAGTTTATAGTTGGATCCAGATCTTAAGCGATCCAGAGTACAGCGGTGTTTGGTTTTCATGACGTGCTGCAGTTTGATTTGGCTCGGAGCAGAGGATAAAGCGGAGTGCCAGATTCAGATCTCAGGCCAAACTTGGATTTTGTATTTCAGCTACCAAACTTCATCATGGTTTGGCAAAGTCGTGCTCTCACCTGCTCACGCCATGTGGAGAACACCTGTGATTTGCTGGAAGGGCGGTTGATCGTGCTGTGAGAAACTCCTCGTTCGAAAGCCAACCTATGAGAGACTGTTTCAGCTGACTCTGGCCGCTGCAGATGATGTTGTGCACTGGGAGCGGAGAACCACTGAAACATGCTTAGACTCTTCAACTGCAGAGAAAAAAAAATGGCGTAAAGAAAAGTTGTCAGGAGCAGACTGCAGCTTTATGCTTTTCTTTTTTGTCACAATGCTTGGAACCAGTGTAACCTTTTTATTTGTGAGACTGGGACTCCGATGCACAGAAGCAGCATGACCTGAGAGTAAACCGGGAGAACTACATAACTATATCGCTTTCTACAGAAGCCTGCTTTTGAAAGAGTCTGTCATACTACCTCTAGTTAGTGTTCTTAGATACCATTTTTTGAAGAACATCCAGGAAGACCCTTTTTCCAAAAATCAAACCAATACCCATAGCTTAAATGGCAAAAGACCTGTGCACGGCAAACAGCGTGGTCTGCTGAATATTAAGGCCCTGTTTGACACAGATCTTATGCTTTTACTTGGCTCTAAGTGCATCCTTATGTTGCAAAGTAGTTAAGCATATTATTAACTTCAAGGCTGTAGCTATGTCCCACAAAATGGGGCAATATAACTGGGACCTTATAAAGTGCTTATGACATAGGTGCTTTTCTGAATCGAAAGGTTTGAAGGGCTCCCACCAAAGTGCCCTGGGATTAAGTAAAGACTTTCCATTGGCTTCAGCAAACATTCAGCCAGGTCCTAATTTTTATACTTATTACTACCTTATAACAGGATATTTGGAAAGGAAAAGGAAGGACCTTTTTCTCCAGATAATACCATCTCCTCTAAATTATTTATGAAAATTAAGGGTGTGATTACTGACCTGTAAGTACTTGATGATCACACTTTGGTTTGAACTTTTATGAGTGTGTGTAGGTTTACTAACTCTAGCACTGCCCAGTAATTTATTTCCCAGGTGGGCTACGAAAGTCATCTGGAAGAAGGAAAACAGTGTCTAAGGGCTTGCTGTGCTAGCTGGATTTGTGCATGTACGTTTTTGGAAACGGTTTTCAGAGGAGAGGTAGAATTTACTTTTCTAATAAAATCAAATCTTTTTCTTTTACCCAGAAGTAGAGCTTCAGATTCTTGCTTATTTTATTCAAAGGTTGGTGATCACTATCTCCTGCTCTTAGGTGTGGACAGAAACTGGGTTCAAAGACAGCAACAAAGCCGCTGTGACAGAGGTGTGAAGAAGGTTTGAATGACTCAACAGGGTCTTTGCAACCATGTCGCCCCTTCCTGGGGCATCCTTCTAGCCCCAGAAGACAACCAACCTCAGGGGCTTCGCACAAACTTTCATGCACTGAATAGCGTGATCCAGAGTCATGGTACCCTCAAGGGCAGTACAAAAGTCTCAGGTGCCAAGGGCAGTTTCTTTGTACTCAGTAAGTACCCGTTCGCTGGCGAGCAAGGCTGTACTGTGAAGCTCACCCGACGAAGCTGGCGGATGCTGTGAGACTTGGCATGTTGACTCTTTTGTGCTGTTTGAATCCTAAAGCACCGTGGTTTGGCTGACAGTTACTGGTACATCTGTAAATCGCTTCATATACGTTGATCTGTCCTATCCGAAGAGACAAAAGTAAACGTCAGACCTGAAAATCCAGTCGGCATTGATACGCTGGCACATGAACTGTTACATGATATTTACAGGTCCTCCTTGGAGAGTGTGGAAACGTTATACTGTGGCATGCAAAACTGATATTAAACAAAACTTCTGCTTCTACAGCTGATGTGGCCTCTACTCATTCCACCCAGCAAGTTACTGGGAATGCTTCAACGCAAAGAAAGGTCTTTATTGCTAAGTCTACTTCTGTCCTTTTTTAAAAACTCTCTTTGGCAATATTTATGAAACTTTAGGAAACTGATTCCCAAGGAATCACCTCCTGGACACAGCACAGTTAAGATTGGTGCGACATTCATGCTAAAGTTATCTTGGTTTAACTTTAAAGCAGCACCTCCCCGAGGACCTCTCAATTCTGCAACAAGCGACGTGTTTCTGCGTTCTGTGAGAGCCTGGATTATTTTTAATCTTCTGGACATGTTACAAAGATCAATTTATAGTCTCACAGAGACAGTAAGGACAAGGGTTTGGGGCAGGCAAAAAGGGAATTGGCTGTTGTTGATTAGTGAATGTTGTTATTTCTGAGAAGAAGAAACTTTTCAGGGCAACTTCTACTTTCTTGCACTGCTTGCTTCATTTCAGAGAAAATGTAGTGTGAACTGGCAAAGATCCACGGACTGCAGTGGATCCATGTTCCCTTAGGCCAGCAAAGATTTTTGATCAATACATTACAAGTTGTGCAAACCCTCACAGCTCTGTACAGGTGCTCTGTACTAAAAAAAAACCAGATGAGGAGAAGAAAGCTTTCTTTTACTCTCCCCGTTAGAGTTTTATATATACTACAACGAATTATGCCAATGGCTTTGTTCCCAAATTACCTTAACCTGGAACAGCATCTTGCTTGTAATTTTGAGAGATACAATTAGTTAGCACTTCCAATATTATGCAGGGCTCCCAGTGAAAATAGCAGGAAGGCTAGAGTTTGAGCAAAACTATGGTATGTACTTCCAATGATATTCAGCAATATATGTTTTAAAATTCTCTATTCATTCAGGTTGCAGACCCATCAGTTCAAATATTTACCAGAAGTCACCACAAGAATATAGCAGAGACATGCATACTGAATCTGCATACATTTCAAAAGTCATAAAAACCAGTGAGTAGAATTTTTTCTAGTTCTACTTAAATCTTACTTGAGCCTTACTTAGTAAAGTGCAATTCCTAACACTTACAAGGAACTTAGTACAATTGTTTCCTTAATTTTGGCACATAAAAAGTAAGAACCACAGAGTTTTGTATTATTTCCAACCAAAAGAGTCAAATGGCCTAAGTTTATCCAAAGTTTCACAAACACTTTTGCAAGAAACCATGTCAGGGCATTTTTACAAAACGCTGGTAATGTCCAGAATTTCATACTCCTGAATTTAAAGCTTTTCCAAGATTTTTGTTTGTTTTACTCAACCTCCACCATGATTGTTTTCTTACCCTTGTAAGCACCGCTAGGATTTTTTAGACTGGATCACTTTCCAGGAATTACCATGAAAAATTTTAACTCTTGGACTAGAGAAAGGGCTTTTTCTTTGGAAAATGTCATTCCTGGAAGTGCCTTTCACCGAAGTGCTCCTTCCTGGCGAGTCCTAAGGGACCAGTCACAGGAAGGACTGAGATGAGGTGATGCTCAGCAGGCGCCTTCCAGGGCAGGTCCCCTGGCTGCCGTTTCAGACCACGTGGGTCCCTTTCAGTTCTTGAAAAGGCTTCAGTAACACTAAAGACATTTAAAAGTGTGGCACGTCACCAGGCTACACTCAACTTTCTGGGGGCATTTACTCAACTTCTCCAGCCCCGCCTTGGCCCGTCCTTGTCCCCACAGAGGTGCCCAATGCCTGGGGTGGTGGGAGAAGGCTCTGCCCTGCTCTGCCTGTGAACCCAGGCGCTGTAAGCAGGGGTGATGGGAGGTTCACTTCCAAAGCGTGCTCCTGATCTGAACTAACCCATTCTGTGAGCCTATGAAAATGCTCATGGAGATGCACCCTTAGTGGGAAGATCCGCTACAAATGCAAAACAGATGCCAAAGGCTTGAGAAACATGTATACAAAAAAGAAAAGTGACATTTTCAAAACCATGGGCAGACGCAGGAGCAGAACCAGGATTTGCTAACTTCCTCTCCATTGTCTTATCTATACTGCTGCTTCTTGAATTTAATCTTAAATCTTGACAATTCATAGCCTTTCCTGGACATATTTTATCCCATGGTTAGCACTCTGTAATGCTAAAGGTTTGAATATTCAAAATAAAAATCCCAGTTACAGACAGTTATCTGACATCAGTGAAATGGTGAAGTTCCTATTCCCTGAACACCTGTAAAGCTTTCATTTTCCCTCTCTAACAAAACCAAGATGACCTCCTCCTCCCCTTCCCCTGGTACTTCTCTTCCTGGGGCCCATGTGGCTTTCTTGGCCTGCCTTAGCCTCAAATCAGAAGACGGATGGATTTTCAATATGAGCTTTATGGTTAGCAGTACCCCCTTCCCACTAAAATACTGCAGATTTCTGTGGTAATTCTACTTCCAGAGTTGTCAGAAGTATGCAAAAGCCAGGCTTGTTACATGTGGACACAATTTAAATGGATGACAATCCAGTAGGGAGTTATTTTTTATAAAGGTAGAGTTTTACTGAGATATGGTATGGTCCAGAATCGGAACCTCCTACAAACGTGTGGGTTTTTTCTTGTGGAGGTCAGTATGTTCTTAGGACACTGAAAGCAATAGCCCTTAATCTCTCACCCCATCTCTAATAACTCAGTTATTGCTAGTTGCATTTTAATTCCCTTGTTGACAGCTCTGACAAGAGCACTCAGTGGCTTTGACTTCAGTCTGGTTCAGAAAACTTTCTTTGAATGATCTTTTACACATTTCACAGACTGGACATTCCAAGGATCTGTGGCTGCAGCAAACAGGTGCAGGCTTGATGTTACCTAATTGGAGTGAAAAACCCATCTCCACAAGCTGACACATCACCTCAGAAGCTTGTTGCTCCCTGTTAGATGAATCAGTTTTCCCCCACATCATCAGAAAAATGATCATCCCTTACTAGCACAGATCCGTGTAGATCCAAGTTTCTCTACCTGCCCTCCAAGTTATCCGGCACGTAAACTGCACACGTGTATTTGCTCAGTCCTGCACCCGATGCCAAGGCATATACATTTTGGCACTGTAGGGTACACCACCCAGCTATGTGACTCCCACTATAAAACCAGCATGCCACTGTGGGAGCTGGTTGGGAGGAATCTGTGCCAGCAGCATCTCCCAGTTGAGAACTTTTGCATCAAAGGAGCATGTCCAAGAGTCCAGAGATGATGGCTGGAGCCTACCTGAACTTAGATCCACGCTTGTCCCCAGCCCCATCTCCTGCTGGTCCTGGCTGGACCCCTGGTTGGACCCCCTTTATCCACTTGCCATGTCTGCAACAGTTTTGCTCATGTACTGCTTGCGTGGGGGTCCCCCCTGGGTCCCCAGCTTGGCCCCCCTCTGGGGGCAGCCCTGCTCTTGCTGCTCCCTGGCAGCAAGGCTCAAGCATATCCCTGGAAAGGATGTTTCAGCCTCTGGTTAAAACAACAATCCTTTTGCCTTCAGTCCTGGCAATGGTGTTGCTCTTCATTGCCCTACGCGTATGAGCTGCAAGATGACAGCTCTGTAATTTTCTTATAAAGCAAACATGTTTCATTTTGCCTCTGACAGCAGGCAATCCAGGGCCAGTAAATGACTGGCAAATGCCTTCTATATTCATCTCTTCAAGTATTTTGGCTTTTCTTTGCTTTTAATTTGCCTGGAGGCAGACATTTGAGATAACAGCTGTTACGGTTTTATTATCAGTCATCTGCATGTCAGAGAATGCCAGGAAAATGCCTGTGCAGTAGACCTCTTGGGTTTTTGGTTTTGTTTTAACTGCTCTGGGGCAAATTCACTCCTTTGTCAAAGCTCTGCTCAAAACATGAGAAGATAATATAATGGAACTGGTTTCTACCCTCTGATTGTGAAGTTTTTTGATAGAGCACAAGTTCCCTACTTGCTCTTTGACGTCCCTCAAGGATAAGTGTACCAGAGCAGTCCTTTGCCAGACCCTGTCACATTTTTTCTTGCTGGTAAGCAATGTCAGAGCACATCTACCACCAGGAAACATCCCTGTGATTCTCTGGAGAGAGGTGTGATTTGCTTGCTCTTGAGTAACTAGTAACTAATAAACCCTGTTAGAAGCGATCTTTACCCTCCTGTGAAAGACACCATTTAGCTTTCTTGGGTTCAGTTATAAAGTTTGCTGGGGAAGAAAGTTTCTTTGCTTACTGAGGTGGAGGGCCCAATGTTAAGGATCATGAATGAGTAGGACCACGGCTCTGTCTCACAAAGCTGAACCATCTGCAAGAGGGCCAAGCAGATTTATTGGTTCTTTAGAGAAGATGCCATCAGGAAGGTGTTGGCTTGAGAATTATTACTCTGCATTCATTTGTTTTTCCAGAGAAATCCAAGATGGAAAAACAAAATGTAGCTTTGGAAACAAACTGGGGTGCGCCTCTATTTAATATATTGATGATGATAGACCAGTTTGTCCAGTTAGTTAATGAAACCTAACATCCTTTGTACTAGAGAAGCTTATTCATTATACTTTGACCAAAAATAATTTGTATCTGAGGATTTTGAACTACTTTACTGACGTTAGGCCTGTGGGAAGATAAATAGTTACCCCTATGAAATGACCATTATTCCAAAGGAGCAATGTAGCTATAGGCATTTTGTGTGTCTGTAGTCCTGATGAATCTGAGCATAGAAAATAAAGGCTTCTGCATGCATATTTACTGTTTCCCCGTCATTTCCCAACATCTCTTAATCATGCGGTAGCAGAAATTTCTCTCTTCCATTACCTTGATATTACAGAAGGCTATTTTGCTAGAAATTAAAAGCTCAGTTCTTGTTTGCACCACACATCTCCTGACCAACCGTGGGCAAGTTATCTAGACTACTGTGGCCTGTTTCCCCACTTGGAAAATGAGCATACTTCCTAAAAATATAGTTAAGCATTCAGATACCACAGAGATAGAGCTCATGCAGATACCTGTGCAGCAGAAAGCATACATGTGAGAGAGAGAAAGCTGACCTTGAAGGCAAGCCTTGAACAGAGATCACAAAGGTGAACCATCCAAGTAAACTGTTACCAAGTAAATCTTGTGGTTTGTTTCCCAAAGGTAGCTTTTTCAGCTTTGACACACCTGGTTCTAAGTATAGCCAATTTATAAAAACAAGCAAGCATTTTTGCAAGCTTTGAAGATGCACAAATTACTATTTCTACCAGTGCAAACAGCATTTCCTTATCCCTGTTTCCAGTAGGCATGTGAAACTTATTTTCACCCATGGTATTCAGGTGCAGCTGTTTGGAACAATGTTAAATGACTACACAGGAGAACACCCTTCATATTCCAAAAATTTTCACTGAGCTCAAAGAAAGTGTTAATAGTGGAATAAAGAGCCTTTCTTTTTGGATCTTCCAAAGACAAGAAGAATACGCTGCCTGCTTAAACATGGTGGAACCAGAAAAGGTAAGCTGTATGACATAGTAATTTGCTAAGCACAGCTTTGCCTACGTGCTTTCATCACCGCTGATGTGGTAACGTAAAGGATTTGTTCAGCGTAAGTGAACTCCCTCTTCCAAATGTCTCCAGGCTTTGGAGCAATTTTAGTTTCTGGAGTTGAAGTGTATCGGTCTCACAGTGAGTAAGCTTTGAGGGCTGGGAATGTAATTGTGTATTTTCTACATCATTGTGACAGTATTGTTGGGGCTAAATAAACTGGTTGAAAAATGCTTTTCTTTGTTTGATTTCTAGGGAGGTTGAACCAACATGAAAAACTGAAATATGTGCCTTATTTAAACTGTGAAAGTTCATATTTCTTGTGAAAATCTAGGTAGAGTTTTGGTCCATTTGATAGCATTACAGTTCAGGTACCAAGATACAATTTCTAACTAAAATGAATTCTAATCGAAGATTTTATTTCCATTTTTTCTATAAAACCAGATGTTAAAATCAGTTTTGATAAGCAATTTTTCATGTATAAAAGTTTGTCTCAAAGTACCATCTAACTCTAGGGCTAGACAAAAAGAGAAAAAGAAACAGCTTTCAGTTGTAAACCACTGCAGTGAGAAGAAAGTTGTCTTTTGCCACTGCTGAGATTTGCAATATCAGCTAGATACATACTGCCAATAGGGCAGGGGTATACTTTCCTGCTACACATCAGATACTGACCATTGCTGAAAACAGAGGTTGGTCTTAAAGAACTAATATCTGACAAAGACACCACATTCTTGGAGCTGAGTTGCTAGAAACAAAGGTAAAAAGAAATTCAAAGTTTCATTACTCTAAAGCTACTGGTTATTACTTATGGTTTCCTTTGGACACTTTCTCTTTGATATTATAGTATCTAATACCCTCAAAGCAATCTTCCACTAAGATGTGGTTCATTAGATAATAAACAGTGCCTTTCTCTGGACTTATCACCTGGAATTTAGAAAAAGGGCTATGCAAAGCTGCAGAGAGGAAAAATAAAAGAGACAAACAAGGAAACGTCAATTAAGATTAATAAGATAATACCTGGAGTGACTGGCTTGGCAGTCATGCATTTCCTTTAACATTTTCTGTGTAATTAATTTCTGTGAGATTAATACAGTGATGGAAGTCAAGGGGGTACAACTGCCGAAACAGAAATTTTCATAGAAACAGTCTCTTTCATGCTTTTGGGGATTTTTTTAATTAACAGTAACTTGTTCTTTGTTAGTCACGATGACAGACAAGTATCGCACACCCAGTAAAAGAGGTTGGGGTGAAAATTCAGACATCCGGGAGGGTGCTTGTTGGCTACCTACAGGTAGTCTCTGTTGGTGGCACCTGGGATCTTCTTTCTGAGGTTTTTGGGCTGTACAAGAAGGAAGGGGGGTCTCACAGAGAGGGGAAGGGAATCCGGGAATGACTCTAGCTGCTTGGAGAGGAAAGGTCCCCTCTCCAGAAAATGAATTTCAAACATAATCATCTTCAGACAAAATACGGAAACAGTCTGAGAGAAGACACCAAAACAAGGTGTCTCCTGCACCTCCTTTCCCAGACAGCATCCCTCATCACCCATGATTACTTTCCCCTTTCGGCTCTATTCATCACTTTCAGCACAATGGCACAGCTCATGATGAAGCTGAGAAAAACACCCATCCTAGCCTAGCCCACAGCCTGGTACGAGATGTGGGTTTGAACCCCTGAGGCAAGGAAGCCGTGGATCCGGGAATCCCGGGTCTCTGAGTTGGCTCACCACGGGGTTATTACGTACAAAAGGCAGCACTTAGTTTCATCATTTTTTTCCATTGAAAAAGCTGCCGGCCAGAAGAGCTAACTTGGAGCCTTGCAGGATGCACACAGGCAGATGGAGGCTAAGCCCTATGTCATAAGACAAATGTGATGGGAATTCAGGTGTCTAAATTCCCCGTATGAAAAGAGGAACTTCCCTTTTCTCTCCTATCTGATCTATGACATGTGCACATTGTTTTCAGGGAGGGAGTAGGAAAAATACATTTTAAAGTCTAAGCAGCTAGATGCCACTCTTCTGCATGCTTAGAATTAAAATGAGGTGCCTTATCTGCTCCAAACTGTGCTAAGCAATGTGACAGATAAGGTGAAAATAAGCTATTTCAGCTCCTTTTTTTCCTTTCATTAATTTATATTTAAACTGTGGCATTTTTGCCTGATGTGCGTAGCTGTATTCTTGTACGCAGATGCAACTGCATACAGAGTACAGCTACAAATGTTAAAGAAATAAACCTGTGAGGATCTAGGAGGCTGGAAGGGAGATATGTAGAAGGTCGACAGCATTATCTAAGACATCTCACTATTAGGACAGTAGCCAGAGGAGATGTTGTCCAAGTGAAATAAAGGGCTTACCATTCAATTAAGTCATGGAGCCAGACATACTATAGCTTTGTTCTGGAAACCTGAATCAGGGACCGGGAGACACATGCAGACTATTGCTACCCTAAAGAGACCACCAACCCTCCTCAAGGAACACTAGAGCACTATGAACTTTAACATGGGCCTACATGCCAAAAGTTGAGAGCCTTCCTGTAAGGCAGGCTGACATCTCAGGTCTTTTAGCTCATACACTGCTTCAAATTTTTCTCTTGCAAAGGTGCTGGATCTTGTTCTGGTCCCTTCTAAAGCATGACTGCTTTGCATAGCACTGGTGTGGTGGACCTACACCATGCTACTCAGAAAGAGCTTCAAGAACTTCTAGGGTTACCAGTGCTTACATGGGGGTCTTGTCAGTCTTGGGAACAGGGTCTTTGAGGAGAAGGGACAAGCAGCCTCTGGGAACTTCCCTTCCTTTTGAATTCAGTCTGATTTTCTTTTTTTCTTGCCCAGAGAAACAGTAAGGCTGAAGGGCCAGCTCAGAGGAAAAAGGAGATGCACGTTGGAGCGGCTATGAGCATGGGATGGGGCCCTGCTACTTGCACCGTGCTATGGAGGAGGTTGTCTGGTTGGCACTAAATTGGGATATTTCTCTGCCATTCCTTTTGATGCAAGAAATTAATGTAACCTGTGATCACTTGCCGTTATTGCCAGAGACCATGTCTTTCTGTCTTGCTTCATCTAAAACAGCCCATTATTTTTCAGTTCCTCTCTCTGAAGGCATTGTCTACAGTGAGTGACCCACTGTTTGTTTTTGCAGAACACCGCAGGGAAGAGGGCCAAGGATACCTCAATGTTTACATACCGGGATGTAACGGCCTCGTGTTGCCTGCAGATATATTCATATCAGTGCAAGTCCAAGGTCAGATCTTGTTGATGAGTGGTATTTGTGAGCTCTTGTTATACACACACACACGCTTCCAAACTGTGCTAGACTTGCCACAAGCTGTTTACAAGAGACTGAGCCCATGGTGAATCAGCCCTGGCATGCAAGTCCTGCTCTGCTCCCCCCATTCTGGCTGATGCTTCTTGGCTGCTTATTCTGTGTGAGGCAGGAACACCACTGGACATCGGCAGTGCTTAGCAGCAAAACCCATTACCTAGCAAAATACTGGATGCACGGGACTTATGGACAGTGACCTGCAGAATCCACCCACAGCAGTGGGCTGACCCAAGTACTTGAAGACAAACATGTGCTCAAGTGATGTGTTGGAACGTGATCTGCAAGGCTGATTCTCTAAGTTACTACCAGTGACTGCATATTGACCTTACTAGTAGGAACACTCAAATACTGGAACATCTAAGGGGTACAGCGTGGCATTTTAAACAACTATTTTTTTCTTAAGGTATTTGATCTGTGAGTGGTAAAATCAGAGCCTCAGCATTCAACTTGGAACATATGCCTGAGGCATTCACTGAGAGGCATGATAAAGAAACTATGCAATGCATATATTTTAATTTTAAATAAATCAATGTGATAATCTGGGATCAGGTGGGATTCTGCAGCTAGAAGAAAAGGACAAAGGGAGGTCATTAGTTATACTTTTAATAAATCAATTTGTTAATTAGGGATCAGGTGGGATTTTCCAGCATGAGACAGAGGACAAAGAAAGCTCATTAGTTGTATTTTAAATAAATCAATGTTTTAGTTGGTGTGGGATTCTCCTGGAATTATAGGACAGGGCAAAATGGAACAGATACTAAAAACTGTCACTTCAGAATATGCTTGATGTAAGAAATAAGAGATGTTTCATACTTACTTAGTGCATCTATATTTTCTTAGCACAAAACCAGTGGGGTCAGGCTGGAATTCTTGGAATATTCAAGGAAACAAAGAGAGAAGACCTGTAATATATTCAAGGAAATAAAGGAGAAAGGTTATTTCAGCTTTGTGTGGCTCACCACATCTAGAAAATTGCTTTCAAAACATTACAGCATTCAGAACCACTAGACATGTCTGAAGACTTGGGTCCTAGTCTTCTACCTGAGGCTGCCACAGGAAGATGTCATCTACAAGGCATGATAACGTCTGCCAGGTCTCCGCTACAATAACGTTCACTAGGCGCTGAGCTCTTCTTCCCTGTGGCATATCAGGACAGCATTTGCTTGTTCTGCAGGTCTCCCTGCACAGAGTCCACCTCTCACTTGTGCAAGGTCGTGCAACCCTGGTGATCACCACTGGCACACAGCTGACTCCGTGCAGGTTCTGCTGAGGCTGATGTGACGCTATAACAAGCATCATTTGTTCGTGGACTTGTGTTGATTCAGCATTTGAAAGCAAAACATTATCTGAGTAAGAAAGGGAGACAGGCAGGTTAAAAAGGATGATGTTCAAATGATCAAATCTGGCAACATTCAGCCTATTTACTCTTTGATGCTACAGTGGAGGACAGCGATTCAAAGCCGTCAATACATATTAAGGAATGCCAAGCACTACAGGAAGCAAAAGACCTCATCATAATCAGTACCCATTTGTTCCCTGGTGTGTTGCACATTAAAAGGAGCTCTTTGAGACAGCTTGAATAACTAGCTCCTTTTCTTCTTGCCTTGTTTCAGTTTTGTCCTACCTGCACTCCACAGAGGGTGTCTTGCTTACTGCTGATGGACAATAACCCATCTTGCAAGGCTAATATTTCCTGAGGGTGCCTCTTCTCGTGCCGCCTGCACAACGAGATGCACATGATAATTATCTCCTAGGAAGGCAAAGGCTCATCTGTGTCACTGTCACATCTGCCCATGGCTAATAGGTGTGCAGTATTTGCTGTGAATTTAAAACCCGTCCCCTTTCAAAGGTCAGAAGATCAAAAGTTCAAATATAATCAGGAATTGCCAAAAGAGCCCACACTGTGGCTCACTGCCCCAGCAGGCTCCTCGTGTGCGATAGCAAGGAATCGGCAGCAGCTAACTTGCTGGTGCTGTTGTTTCAACATATAAAACCGGAGACCCAGTCAGCTGTAGCAAGAAATAATAAAGACATTGAGTTTACATACAGTCTTCAAAAATTTCCTCAAAGGGTTTTCAGTTTATTTTCTCACCTCACTGTGAGGCTCAGTTTTAACAATATGGCTGCCAAAAGGGTGATTTAACCCTACAGCTTAGACGGGCTGTTGTAATGGATAGCGGATACTATTTCAACAAAGAAACAGTGCCTTCAGTTTTAATCAGCTATGTAAACTAATAGAACTTTGCTCAAAATATTTTTGGCCCTTCCCTTGCGAGCAGATTCTCAACGACAAATAGAAAAACACATCATATATATGACTTATAATGCTACTCTTCTTGTAAGAAGAGAGTCATGTGGAGTCCAAGCACAGCAGCGTATTCAGAGGTTCAAAAGTCAGCAGTAAGATTCAGTCTGTGCTGAAACCTGACCCATAAGGTCGAAGACAAAGAGTAGTTTTATTTTCCAGGTTTTTCAATAAAAACATTAAAGTAATTTTAAGTTTCAAGAATGCAAATAAAGAGCATAAGATTAGTATTTCAAGACAGGGGTTTTTTTCTTGCAGCAGTAACTTAAACAACACTTCATTTTTTCAACTGAAGATCCACAATCTGTTGCCCAATCATAAAAGTTTTTTTTAAGAAAAAACTCGGTGGCTTCTTTAAAAATCATTATCTGTACATAACCTTAAAACAAAAGAAAAGAACAGAAGAGGAAAAGAGGGGCCCTTGGACCTCAAGAGAAGGCTGGTTTCTTGAAAGTACCGAACAGGATTTAATAAATGTAAATAATCCTGTAGTTCCTACTCAGCCACGTTAGCTTGCTCTCCTCCTCCAGGGGAAGGACAACATCCCTGGAAATGGGAGACACCGAATTGCAATCGCAATTCAGAAGAACATCAGTCAGCAAAACACTCAAGTATATACTTGAGTGCTATTAGCATAATTGGGACACAAGTGTATGATTGAAGTTAAGTAAGATTAAAGTTAAGTTTCTTTAACATAAATGGATTAATGCAGATGTTCGTGTGATTTTGAGCATCAAGGACAGCAAGTTTAAGCAATTTGTCAAAATTTACAGGTGAGTTTTATAGGAAACCACCATTCCTGATCTCACAAGTCCCTATCTCATCTCCTCAAATGCTTTTTAGGCATTCCCCTCGCTCCACTATTGACACTCTGCCTATTTTCTGCATATTCCCATGATGCCTTTTGGAAACTCAATCAGGGGAACAACGGGGCTGCTGAGGCTCCGCTTGAGGAGCGGGCTGGGCTGAATTGGCTAAAAACTTCTTTACTGAGAACAGCTGGTCAAAGAGATTTCTGGACACTGGCAACCTTAGCCACCAAAGTTGTGTGCCTGGCTCTACTACAAAGTCATAGGAGAATCAGGAACTGAACCTTTGTACCTCTTTGTCTGCATACACGGTGCCTAATCCAGTAGGAAGCTCCCACAACAACTAACCAAACCCCCACAGAAAAGTCCAACCCAACATGGTCTTATTAATTAATTCACAATAATTTCCTCCTCTTCCTTGCAGTCTGTGATTAGGATTTGAAAATCAGTCATTAATCTTCAAAATGCTAAAATGACAGATACCGTATGAGCAAGCATCCAGTTTCACTACCTTCAAAATCCACCAGAGAGAGACAAACACACTCTGGGCCCTAGCCCAACTTGATCCTAGTCTTCAACTTGATATCCACTTCAGTGACGTGAAGCTCTGCTGGATGGCTTCAAATTTGCCTCCAGACTGTTGCTAATTGGGAGGACTGTTTTTCTTTATTCTTTCTGCAGTGTTAGCAGAGGCACACTGGCAGCGTGCTGGCAGTGGAAGCTGCCACTTTGGGAAGAGTTTTGATTAAAATATACATTGCTTTGATCAGTGGCTTCCCTGTAGTGTAAGATAAACATGATCAGCAGTTTTGGTTGGTGTTCATTCCTAAGGCACATGCTGTGAAGTTACTGCACTACATTAAGCAAAAGCTTAAAAGGAAATTATTGTAGCCAGCTGGGACTTGGAATTATCCTGAGACCAGAAACCTTAAAATCTAAAATGAAGAGAAATCAGCACTGCCTTTCCCCCACTGCCAGTAGGGTCTTTCAAACCGCAAGTCCAAGAGATTAGGGTTGAGATCTTTTGCCACAAGGCGTGTATGTCAGAGAAGGAAAGGTATGAGAGCATGTTCCATAACTAATGTAATGCTTTATGTCTTTTCATTCAATACCAGAAATGTCATAGAAGTACACTTCCCTTTGGTTGGTGAAGCTTGTTTGAATCTCACAGCTGGGGCCTGGAAGAGTTGTCTGAAGTGTAGCCATGGTCTTTATTGTGAAGACGTTTTAATACTCCTTTTTACTTTTTTTTTTTGTTGTTTTCTTTTTTCTTGTGAAGCCAAAATGGTGTCTATTACAGGAAACTAGTATAGCTGTTAGTATAAACAGCATTCATGGAAATTGTTTGTTTTCTGTACTACAGCTTTGTATGCAAAATTAAACTTTAGGAATTTGTTTTAAAATGTCTAAATGCTTAAGGCATTTCTCAGGAAGAGAATGAAAAAAAATTACGTGATTAAATAAAGATTTGCTCAGAGAATGGCAAGTAGCTTAATGATGTTACTTATAAGCTCATAAAAGAAACACGGGCATAAAAGGAAAACTTAGTGTTATGCTTTGGTTTTTTAAGCTGGAATTTAATGACATCTTATTATTTCCTTGGAAAAGGGTGATTTCTCTGATCGGGGTAGCCTACTCTTCCATTTGCCATCCCCAAGACTGGGCCAGATCCTGAGTAAACACAAAAAGGATGATAATCACCAAAATCAATAAAGCTGCCCCAAATGAGATCCGGATGACCGATTCTTCCACTACCTGCAAGGGTGGGGGGCAGCGGGTGGGTGCTGCTGTCGAGTCGAAGTGGTCCGCTGGCACTGACGGCTCCCCTGCGTTATGTGCTACTCTTCTCTGTCTGTTCGAAGGCCTTTTCTGATAAAGTAATAAACATACCATAAAACTGTTTTACAAGCCAGGTCTCACTCTGCTCTCCAGCTTTTTCTCATTAAGGGCACTGCTGCTTCAAGGAAGTTCAAGCTGCAGCACATTTAACATCTGCATTCCTTTGACATGTTTTGAAATTATTTTAAAACAATTGGGAGAGGAGGACCAGGTTTGGGGGGGCTGAGTGCTTCAAAGAGAAAGCAGATCAACATGTAAGCCCCAAATTACATAACTAGCCCCACCAAGGAAATAAATTAATTTGTTTCCCAATGGCTTATTTATATAACCCTTTAATTATAGCTAACCATATCACCAGTATTATACCATGGGAAAATGTAAAACTGTTAAGCAACCTACCACTCCGCCCTCTCCAGACCGACAACACAATCATTAAGCAACAACTACATGTTAGGACATCGCCTGCTCTTTTGTCTTTCAAAGGTATAGTTCAATAATGTGGGTATGAAAATGTGACCTCAACTGTAACTCTTTTTCTAGGGCTTTTGTGTGTTCCTAAACTCCATCTCCCTGTTGGATCGTAAAAATGGGACAGCATTTGGCCTGCTTGCAACACAAAAAGGGATATTGTTTAAAAATTCGCTATTTTCTCAGTCTGCACATGAGTCATAATCAGCAGTTGAGTCCTGTTAACTGCAAGTGCTGTTTGGTCTATGCTGGCTTTTCAAATGTGGTAAGTTTAGGTAGCTCTGTTGACTTCAATTAAAGCATTTCTAATTGTTTCTAATTCAGCAGACACCAGCTGAGACCCTAGCTTTTGCCCTACAAAAGGTGCAGTGTGTTAAAGCAGCTTGCTGCAGCTCCTTGAGGCCTAATGAATGCTACATATTACGAGTTATTAGACCAAACCGCTGTGATGAACAGGATGGCAACAGTAACAGGGAGGCTTTTGCAGGTGAGAAATACCAGAATTTTCTGAAACTGAAATTGTCAAAGCAGCTGTTTCAATCCATGTTCAGTCCACTTCAGAAGACAATATGTAAATATTTCTAAGAAAAATAATCTCCTGATTATGTGAGATAAAGCTGATTGTGGCATGCGGAGAATGCTATAACTTCAACTATGGGGTTGCAAGACGAGTTGCATTATAAATCATGGTAATTCTTCCTAATGTTTTTATGTTTGGATTGGCTTTCAATACTCAGATTAGTGGAATCTTTCAGATACAATGACTTTCTTCTCTGTGAAGGGGTAAGCCTTGGTAGCTTAGCAGCACTGTAATATGAACAGCTTTATTTAGGTACAAAGATAATGCATCTTAATGCTAGAATAGCCAACGTAGCTGGATGTTAACAGCCCTACATATGACCAAATTAGAACAGATTATCAGGGATGCTTTGGAATCTCCATCAGTCAGAGTCTATCCACCAAACTGGGTATCCTAAAAGATAGGCATCATGTCCACCACATGTTAATAGGTTCAGTGCAAGAGCTGTGTTAGATGTTTTGGGAAAGCCTTGAAACCAACACTGCAGAGTAGAAGAGAGTCATTCCAGGCTCTGTATTCAAGAATCTATAATACTCCATCTAAAGTTCAAAAAGAGCTAAAGAGAAAGCGCAGGAATTGCCCACAAGATAATTCCTCAATTAGCTTGCTAAATAATCCTCTCTTTGTACTTATTTTTAATTTAAAGATGGCATAAAGTGAGTTTTAGCAAACCATTCCTGCATATTCAGTGTATAGAGAGAGATGAAGCAATGCTATAATTTTATCTTCTACACCCTTTGAAGCAGCGTTTCGTTGGTCATGTCTGTGATGCCTGAGGATGGCTTTTAGACCAAGTTCTGTACTCTTAAAAACAGATCAAAAGAAATTTGGTCATGTCCTTCAAAAGGCAGCCGTTCTCCTCCCCTTTTTCACAGAGCTGCAACATGAAACAGGGCTTAGTGTTGAGGAACGTCTTCTGTAATTCAGTATAAATGTTTTGGCTCGCAGTCTCAGTTTTTTAGATGGGAATAGCAAGTTAGCTATCTTCAAGGGAGCTAAGTTAATCTCAGTTCTGAACTAAGAGGGAAAAAAGTGGTGGTTTTGTATTAAGCAAAAATTAAAATGTTAAGCCTCATGTTAGTTGCTAATATATCAATGGTATTGTATCTCAAGATTTTATTATGACTAAACAGAGACACAAGATTATTTAAAAAGCTTAGCTATGACTGCAATGAAAAAATACATTTCCAGCCCTCACGATGGTAGAATAATGTTGTCAAATGTGACCAGTGCCTATCTACCCCAAAAGCCTGAGAACAAGAAAAAATAACAAGAAAGCAGTGTTCTTGAATAGTGTGCTATAATTTTGTAATTTCTCATCCAGACCTGATTTTTAATCAAAAATTAAGGCTTGCAGTGGTGAGATCTATACAGACCCATACACCTCTTGCTGACATTTCAGATGACATTCTGAGTTACACAAAATAGAGAGTAACTGTGCTGAGATGTAGAGGATAAGATTGGTCTAGAGAGAACACAAATTGGTCAAAATCCAAAAGCCAAATTCCTGAATCTTTTAAAAAGTTTAGTTAATATATGTTTATATATTTTTCCCGCAAAGTATCGTTTCCTGATTTTGGCTGGAGATAGTAAAGTACCTTGAAAAAGACTATTTCCATTGTGTGTTTAACTCAGCAGAAGCCAAGACCTACAAGAAATCTCTAGGGAAAAGAGACTTTCTTCCTTTTACTGGTTGTTTGACTGTCAATCTTCTCCAGGATTCCCTGATGATTCAGCATGGAGTTAGAAAGCAACATAAAATCATTCACTATACTTCAAAGTCTTTTTTTAAAACAAGTTTTCTCATTCAGAAATGCTGGTCCTTTGTGAAGTCTGGATAGTGATGTACGTAGCATTAGAAAAAAAAATCTTCATAAAATGAGTTTCTGCTGCAGCATCTCAGAGCACTAGGCACCACAGCAGAGCCTCTCCAACCCTCCCTGGTCAGGTTGTCTAGACTCAGCGGGCTCGAGCTCTGCAGCTCTGGGAGCTGGACTTCAGTGGGGACAGCCTGCTGGTGAGCCATGGTCTGAATTAGCATTTATTTCTGCCCTGCGACTTGGTTGCTTCATAGCACGTTGCAGTAACTAGAACTGCATTTGAGTGGGAGCTATGATCGGATAATTGGCAGGCAGACGTGGCTTCTAATAATCTGCTCTTCTTTTGGGAAAAGCAAAGAAAATATCAGGTAGCCAAAAAAAAAGTCTTCTGGCTACCCAAGATCTATCAGAAGACCTGGAGAGACACTATTATCTGGAAAACAAGGATGTGATCTGGAATTGATTTCCATTCTTCCTAATATTCCTCAGTAGAACAAAACATCTGTGAGCTGGATAGCTGTAGACAGCTGGTTCTGGAGAAAGGCTGGAATTTACCCCACTAAGACATAATCTTCTCTAATGGGAATAATACCACCACAAAAAACACATCAAACCTGAATAGTTCTTGCAACTGTTTGCAGTTCAGGAAATCAGTGTGCTGCATTGCTATTTGTAACCAATATAATTTTATCTCCACTCTGTGCCCACTTTCTGGTAATGCAACGTAGTCACATTGCTGACAAAATGCATGGAAATGGGGATTTACAGTCCACTATGCTACGGCTAATGAAGTTAACAGGGGAAAACAACACCGAAAACAAATCCTGTATTATAACTGTTTGGGTTATGCAGCTGCACAAATGATACATGGAAAAAAACCTGAAAGTTTTAACTTTTGTTAACACGAAAAAAATGGAATAATGTTTTTAACTGAAAAATATTCAGTTAAATTCTGCCAGAAGAACATCTTCAGTGGAGAAAAAACAAAACCAAATTTACCAAAATTGATTTTTTTTCAGTTTTCAGATAAAACTTTTTTAGATTTTCAGTTACCTCATGAAAAATTAAAAAAAAAAAGTATTCAAGGAGCACAGGCTCTTTCCTGTGAACCTCCGTGTTCAGCTGAAAACTCCATTTTCCGATAATAGTAACTGCTGACAAAGAAGTTTTGATCAGCCTAGGAAACATTGGGACCCCGTGTGTAAATGATGCACCATGACAGGTCTTATCCTGTGCGTGGCTTCTTTGTGTAGGCCAGTCTCCAAAGGCAGAGACCACCAGGAGCTAGCGAGAAGCCAGCGGGACGTGTACTTACACCTAACGAGGCCATCCTGGGAGCATTTGTTAAAATGCTGAAGTTTGCTTTTTCTCCTGAATCTTCGTTGATCCTGTAGTAGAAGTGTTTACACTGAGAGCACTGAGGATCTGGCCCTATTCTAGCCTTCTTGACTTATTTTTTGGCATGTTGCTGCAAGTGGGTTGGGATCCTGCCAGGGCGGGGGTGAACAGAACAGCATTCCTGGGCTCTTAGTAGTGTTGACCATTGTATTGATGTGAATACATAAAAACCTTCAAAGGCAGAAAGGTGACTCCCTGTCATATGCAATGCTCCTTCTAGTCCTTTCAAGCCACAGATCATCAGCATAGGCTGTACTTGAACCCAGGACATGCTGCTTTCTCCAGTGAACGAGTGATGGGGATTATTGTAGTGAAAAGTAACAGTAGATGAGGTGCTATCTTCCCCTTTAAATTGAGCCATTCAATTTGTCATGAATGGCTGAGTATTTCTTGCTGGCATTTGGGACTTAGATTTCAGCCCTGGGAATAGAGTGAATAGGATCAATGATGAAGCTGAAGTACAAAAAGAAGGAGCAAAAAAGGGCGAAGGACTAAAACCAACAGAGACAAGCAATTACAAGGTGTATTAATGTACACTGGGTTAGGCTGGAAAGAGGGAAGAACTTATTGTTATTCTGGGGGATTTTTTTCCATGAAAGATAAAGGGGAGGGAAGTGAATATTTGTTATTCGGGCAATTGCAAAGCTGTGGCTGCAAAGAATAAAGAGACCTTTTAGAACATGGCAGCTGCCTCTGAGCCTCGAGCGTGGTACTTGATACTACAGTCTACCCTCCTAGCTCTTTTTGGCCAGCTTTTGAGAACAGCAAGGAAGGCATTCAGAAGGAAGACAATGACAAATGTCAAGAAAGAGAGAGGAAATCTGGAGTTTAAAAGACTATTGAGTGACAGGCGGGTTAGATCAAAGGCAGACATTTACCAGGTATTTATAATTGCAGTGCTAATAGAGGTTAATCATAGAAAGCAGAGCCGAAGGGTGGATGCCTATTCAATCATAAAGCATACATATATATCTTTAATACACACATATATATAAACACACACACACATATGTATGTATATATTGTACTTCAAAAGCCAGCTGGTCATTCAACCAGTCACCGTCACCCATTCTGGTTTTCTCTGGGTTGTTAATGGAAAGGAAGCTTTTCCCAGGCAGAGCATTTGAACCCCTTTGCTGTCAGAGCTAGTGAGATGTTTTGGAGGGAACACACAAGATGGGGCTCATGTGTAAGTCACTGGAAAAGCAGAGTCGGAATTTGTTTCTTTATAAAAAGGAAACAAACCTCCAAAATCTGTGCCCAGCAAGACTGCGTTTGTTTTCATAACCTTTAATACAGAGAAAGGAGAATCCTTATTAAAGGATTTTTAAAACTGAGTTTCTTATCTTGCTAATTTTGAAGGCTGGATTTTCCAGGACCTCAGTACCAGTTACACAACTAAATGAGCATCAGCTTTTCTAAAGGCTGCACAATTTTGCAAACATGGGCTCAACTTTGAGCACTTTTGCTTACCAGCCCTTTTCAATCTTATCTCTCTCACAGACATGCTCTTTCTTGTTATCATTCTTCCACCCATTCCTTTCCTATGCCACACACAGATTTCAAAAAACAAAACAAAAACATTTCCTATGGGAGTCTCTCCATGCTCATTTTAAGGAAAAGCTGTTCTTGTTCGCCCTCTGTGGCATGTAGCAGTCCCAGCTGTATATTGCAGCAAGTACAATACAACAAGACTTAACTGCGTCTAGAATAATTCCTAATACCACAGCTATGTCTGATTTTACCAGCAAAACCACTCTGACATCATGAACTCCCAAATCTAGAAAAAGAAATGTTACGTATAACAAAATACCACACACAAACTATTAATGAAAGACTATAGCAACACTAAGCGAATAACTTTATGTACATATCCAAATCTCTTCACTCAAAGACTGCCAGTGATGGGTTTTTTTGCCCATAAATCAACCACAGAAGAACTAGGTCTTTTTACGTGTCTGGACTAATTCCTGAAATTATAGGGTCTCTGTCAGGGGTTTTAGGAACATGTAATACAAATAAAAGCAACTTTAAAAAATGCATTATTTATCCAGGAGGTATCTTGTCTATATGGAAAGGTGGTTCCGCTCTTGGGCAACAAACTACACACTTAACCGCCATCAGAAAGCAATTTTCTCCATGGATAATAATTACATTAATTCTTTAATAACGTGAATTTTGCCTCCTTTGTACTAGGTCCTATATGCAGAAAGGAAAAGGATGGTAGGCATGAAAAGGGACTATTAATGTACAGCTAAGGTAGATATGTATAAATTCACCTTGTGGGCAAAGGATGCTTACGTTGACAGCGAATCTGTTATGTCGATGCTTATGCGGCAGCAGGCAGCCTCGTCCCTCCAGCCGAGAGCGAGCTGGGAGCAGTTTCTGGGCTGGGGCTTGCCGTCCTCTTCAGTAGGGCTGGCAGGGCAGGCTGGCCAACTTCTCCACCCTGCCTGCGGGATTTGAGACCCAGACAGCAGGATGGGCAACCTGGCAAAGCGCAAGAGAGGGATAGGGTTAGGGCACGGACCTGGGCTCCGAGGCATGCGGGGGACCGATGCCCCAGTGGCTGTGTGGGTAGGAGAGCGCCGTCACACACATTTTGGGCAAGTCTGAACGACTGCTGCAGAAATGCTCATCTTGATATTTCCTTTTGCAGAACTGGAAGGAAGAGGGATAATGGGGGAAAGGGGAAGGGCAGAGAAAGACGCACACCCACACAGAAACCAAAATCAATTTCTGGCGTTTACTATGAAATCACAGCAAAGGTCCTGTGGGCTCCCTTATTACCTCTAGCCAAGGACGAATGCAAGGTATCATTTTCTGTCTTGCTGTCATCTTCATACACTATTTTTTTACAAGTGTTTCATCAAGCACACGGATCAGAAAATACAAATACCAAAACCTGAATATAAGGGTCTGCTTGAAAGTCCTTCTGAATTAAGGCAGCTAAGACATGTTTCTAAATGTCTTTGCTAAATGAAGTCCTGTGGCATCATTACATTGAAAATGAAGCAGCATTTTAAAATGTTAAAAATGGGCCAAACCATAATATACCAGTTTCTGTCTGGAATAGGATTAGGTTAAAATTCAGAGGTTCAGGTCCGAGGCTGGAGCCACACGAAGGTTTGGGTTTGTCAGCACAAGCATCCCATGAACAACTGAGCCAATATTCAGCCCCAACAGTGGAAAGCTTGTAAGTTCATTTGGAGGCAGTCTGGTCTTGCAAGAGCTCTGCCATTTTGGACAGCATCCAAAAAGCAAGCAAAAAGAGGCCCCTGGATGTTTTTTTTTTATTATTATTATTTGAATAAACCCATTGTGGGTTCTAAACAAGTTCAAATCTGGGCAGACATGCTAAAACAAAACCACCCTTCGTTCTGGGAATAGGGAAGATATGAAACTCCTGTTTGGTCCCATCTCTACTTTAGTGATATCTATCTTAAAGCATGCTCCTTCTAAAAATGAATTAAGAATTACAGCAGCCTCTTACCAAGGCTCTTCCCAGCAATAAACAAAAATATTGCTTGGATTATTTTGCAATAGCTGAAAAGTTAAAAGCCTTTGTTAACAATTAACAGTTTCCATGACAAGCACTCATCACTATTTTGCCATCCCATCCCATCTAAGATTGGTGATCTGCTGGAGCACAGATCCTTACATGCGCATCCTTACTGCTGGCTGGAAACCCTTCTTCCCCCTGCACCACCCTTCATAAAGGAGCTACTCCTGGGATGAGGTTTCGGTTTCTGTCAGGTGACATCAGTGTCTCCCTGGAAAAGCAGTGTTCCCTGGGTGTTTGAATCTCATTGCAAATACTTGTCAAGTTTTTTTTGTCTTCAAGTTAATTTGACTTTTAGTCACTCTTCTGGTCATCTTCAAGTATTTGTATTAACAAAAAAGTGAGAATGTGGTTTATTATCTCCCCTCTTTTATCTTACATCATTTTTGGAAGGAAAAAAAGGCTGTTCTGGCTTGAGGCTGCAGAGTATAGGAAAAAATTCTGGAGCAAAGCAGATGTTGCAATTTTATTTCCCATCTCAACCACAAGGTAGGATATGTATATACTCCTGAACCACCTTCCTGAACATTGCCTTATGTATTATTCTGGTAGAAGGCTGCCTAGCTTCCAAACAACTTCCATGTATTAGCCACTGCTCAGTTGTAGGGAAGTGAAGGGCCACTGAAACCTCAAGCAATAATTGATACCAGCTCCCTTTTGTTTCTGCAATAGGCTTTTATACGGGACAGTTATATCCACTGGGGAGAGAACCAAAGCTTCCTAATAAAGAGCAGGGCAGTGAAAACTTACAGCAGCGCTTTCCCCCCTCCAAAATCTGCACGCACTATAAGGACTAGAGGGAAAATTTTCTCTGTGCTTGAATGCACTCTCACAGGTCAGTCCTCCGAAGGGGTGATATCCTGCAGGGCTGGTGTAACAGGAACCCGGAGAGGGAAGGCAAGTCTGGGTGCTCCTCTTCTCCCCCCAGTTTTCTCTGTCTTAGAGATTAACTTTACTACTGGCCTAGCAGCACCTCCTGAAATCACAGCAAAGCCAGTCATGATTACATCCATCCCCTGTTCATGATCTCTCACTCCTGCTCATCCAGACAAGCAAAACTGTGTGACCTAAAACAACTTCAAATAAATGAACTGAGTTCCTAATTTCTACAACTTTCAGCGTATTAACTGCCTCCTCCTCACTGAAAATTTAGTCTCTGAAGAAATGTAGAGCTCCTATTCCTCCCATTGCTGTTATTCTCACATCTACGTATTTGTTACCACCTCAGTAGTTCGTTCTTCATTGCACAGACGGAAATGAGGTGGCCCAACGGGTAGGATGCTAATCAGCCTTTCTATTCAGATGTTGACTCTGTGAACTCTGCAGATCGCTGCAACTCAAAGGCATGACTGCATATCAGACAGACATCCCTGATCCAACTTGTTCAGAGGTGACCATGTCAGTGTGGCTCTCTATGCATGGGTTAGTGGTATTTAGCCAAAAAACTCTGCAGCTCCCAGGGAACCTCTCCCCTAATCTCAATTCCCCTGTCACCACACCCAAGCAAGGCAATTTAAAACCAATGCAGGTATGCTAACACCTGCAAACCTCTTGACTGCAGTGCAAAGCATTACCAGTGTCCGTCTGCTCCGATAGACACAGAACTTTAAAATTCATGAGATCTTAATACGACTGAATAGTCTCTTAAGTGTTTTTGACAAAACAGAAGATCCAGATAGTGAAGAAAGAGGAAATGACTTAATTCTGAGGTATTTCGAATCTAGAAGAAACTTCTGGTTTATTTGAAGGTCAAGACTATTCAATTTTAACAGCCAAACAAATTCTCCAATCCTGTATGTTACAAAGAGGGGATATTTCACTCAGCCTTGGCTTATCTTGCTCTGTCTTCCTCATAACCATCATCACCACCACTACGGCTGCATGTTGTTTCAACAGGAACTGTGGGAGACAAGTGTAAGAACCTGAGTGAACAGAGATACATGGAGGAGGCAGTGGGCAAGGAAGGAAAAGAAAGAGGAGGAGGACAAACGCATGGGTAACGGGAATTGGGAGAGCAAGAAGTGGAAGTGGAGGACCGAGCAGTAGCTGTGAGTGAGACTAGAAACCCAGCTAGACAGCTACCATCTGACCGAGGGCCACCAAACCTTAGAAATTTGCATTCTCTGAACCAGTGGTCAGCACTCACTGTCTGATTTAATTAACTTTTCTATCATTAGTATGCATCAGCCAGGGAGGAGGAACACACGCTTCGCTGTGTAATAGATTCCTGTTGTGCCCTTTGCTACAAGGTATGCACAAACATAAAGCTGTTGGCTCCCTAAGAGGTAGGACAGAAAAATCCCATCGTACCCACACAGTTTTGAAAAGTGGGAAAGACAAATCCTATTTTTTATTTGCTTTTTACTTTTTATTTATTTGCTTTTGCTTCTTTCCCAGGCACTTTCTTCCTTCTAGGTCAGCCAGTTTAAATTGGAGCCTGTAGCAAGAGATACATTTCTCACCAAACAAACTCCTCTACAGGAAAGCTCATGTCTTTAAATATATTTTTGAGCAAATTTTCCCTCTCCTCCTCCTTTCTGAATTTGGTTGTTTTATTTGTCAGCTGATAATACGGACAAAATAGTGCCTCTCCCCTACACGGGAAAGTCAGTAAAAGAGCTTCTCAGGAGTGACTGGAGCAGCTTGGGAATTCGTCTACCTTGGCAGGAAAGTTCCAATTCCTCCACTTTTCTAGGCTTAATAAATTCCTGCTCTCTTCAGCAATAATAAAACAAAATCAGTCTCCTGGGGAAGAATTCACTCCAACACACTGTGCTATTTCAGTCATTCTGAGCTTTCATTGGTGGGAGATATAAAAAATGGGATGATAAACTCTTCCAAAAAAGATAAAAATAAACCCATCCTAAAAACGGGCTTCATCCTTCTCCCCAATCCTTGTATGGAGTTTCTTTAACGCATTCTTAGTGTGTGGATGGAGAGCAGTGCTCAGTTAAGAGCACTTAGCGTCTTCTGTGTTCAAGGCTCTCCAAGGCTTTCCGAGTATAAAAGGTAGATATTATATGAGAGTATTGTATACCAGGTTTATAGAAGGTATACATCTGATTTATACCTCCCGTGCATCACTCATGGTACTTTTTAAACGGCTTGTGTTTCCACCGTCCCATCTATTTCGCATACATTCCTATAGGAAAACCAGGTTCAGGTCTCTGTGCTGTTGCCATATCCCACCGCCCAGGTGAGTTTGGGCAAGAAACACTGCGCATAGACCAAGGACGATTTTATATTTAAAAGCCCACATTGTTCTCATCTGTGCTAGGGAAAAATCTCCATTAGCTGGAAAAAATCAGTAGGTCTTTCATCATAGAAACCCTGGCACTTTGTGAGGGCCTCCACACCTGTAACGTTACTGAAGCACTTGAAGCACTTTACAGAATAGGCAATTGTTGTTGCTGGGCAAGTAACTGATTCTTTTCATTCACTGACAACTTACAAACTATGTTGAGTTAACCTGAAATAGAAATACAGGTGTTTTTTTGTTTTTTTTTTAATTTGAGGCAAAAAAGAAAATGGAAGGAAAAAAGTTCGTTTCAGAACAAATTAAATGTGACAGTCAACCCAAAGTGAAATACTACATTTTAGAGGTAGGTGTTTTACACAGACTTTTAAAATCCGATTGAAAGAACTGTAGTGTGATTTTTCTGGAAAACAAATTTTAGTCAACTATATTAGCAAGGTTTAGTTAAATATATTAGTCACTCCTTAACTTCAAAGTTTCATGCAGCTGAGGGCATGGGCAGCGCACCTTCTGTTCAGCTGCAGGATCTTGTGCAACCCCACACCCACCAGGCCTAGAGGAGCTGAGCCACTAGCAGTGCATTACAAAGGCACCTTTGGAGCTACACTAAATTTGAGCCTAAGTTTCAAAAGTGGAAGTAGTGTCTCAGAAACTGTCACCTACCTGTGTAAGAAGTTTACAAACCAGATAACTTTCCCGTTCATAAATTCCAGTATATGAATTTGTTTGAAACTTAATTTGAATACAATAGTCAATGTTTAAAAGAACTGAAGGATATTCAAGAGCACTACTTAATCTCAGTTTGGCTGTTTAGCTTTCTAAATCTTGTATATTTGTGTATGAACAATTGGTATGTTTAAAAATAATTGAATATATGTTAAGAGGAGGAGTACAGCTGCCTTATTAGTTGAGGTCAGTATTATAAGTACGTTAGTAATGAAAGACTGAAGCTAATGCTCTCAACAATTGTTTCAAATCCGGACAAAATCCTAAAATAATAAAGGAAGCAAAGATCTCCATCATAAACACATTTATTATTTCCACATGGTGTTTGTGTGTGTGTGTTTGTACAGTATATGCAACTGAGCTTGCCTTCACAAATTAAAAATGTTTCGCATTCCATACACACAATGATTGCTCACACAAGAGGCCTCAAGGTTTGTTTTCTGACACACTGGAGAAACCAGGAACCTTGAGAAAATCAGTGTGATATTTTTAACATTCTCTCCTTGGAGCTGGATGGCTAGTGCGGTATGTTTTCTGCAAATATTCATAAGCCTGAGCCAAAGCCCACTGAAGGGCTCACTAGGTCAGGCCCCTGCAAAAGTAGATGCATGTTTCTGTTCTCATCCACTGTTACCAACATTGCCAGGATGGCTCTTAGGAACATTGGCAGACGTTGACAGTTTAAGCTAAACAGAAAACAGGGCAACCAAAGTCTAAAAGCTGATGTTATTGATCCATGTGATCCAAGAGGGCTACTTAAACCCAGAAGTTGACTTCTAATGCCTAATGAAAGAACTCAGGCCAAGATTTTATCTGCTTTTAAACAATAATATCTCATTAGTTTTACTTCAACTTTAGCTGCCTAAATCCCTTTAACAATCTAGACACACTACAAGGAAAAAGTATGGATTACTCCAACCTATTAACATGGAATAATCATTGGTGAGCATCATTTGGTGATGAAAGACCTAATTTTTGTTTATAATGAGATGTCTGAATGGTGGTTAAGTGATGTAAATTATAACTCTCTTTACTATTATAGCCACGTGTATTGTAGCCCCTTGTATTCTTGGACCTGCTTTAGCTGCATGGCCATACATGTATTACTCCTCAGCTTACCCCGTAGGCACAAGCAGAATAACAGTAATAATCTACTTGGCCAAACGCTGTGAGATCAGCTTCTGCATGAGAAGGGCTGTATAGAGCAATAAATGTTTTTAAAGTAGATATTTAACCTCAGTCATACAGAACCAGCAGAGCAGTGTGATGGCATCCCTTCAGACCCTTAAGACAGAACGCACCATCATGATGCTCTTTTAATCTCTTCTGGGGCCCAATAAAATATTTCTTTGGCTATTAAATTTAGCCTAACTGCTTTCTGAACTCTACACAGTCCTAAATATTGTCTGATACAGTATTTTCTATGTGTGTGTGTGGAGCTGTGAATGCAAAGCAATCAACCTTCTTTTTGAATGTGTAAACAAGCAAAGGAGCTTTGGAGGACTTTGTTGTAACTCTTTTCTTCACTTGCCTCTGGATCCTTTCTCCTTTATTACCTGAACATCCCCCTAGGGCAGAACTTTGCAATTGCCAGTTATTCTTGAGGAAGGAAGGTTTTAATGAATCAGGAAATGAACCATTTAACTCCAAGGCCTAACACATCATTTCTTTTATACAGTTAGCCTTGTATTTTAATGATTTGGTTGTTTTTTCAATAACTAATCTTATTGTTTCTTTTTCTTTCTGTTATTTTTTTCTCCTACCGGTCACAGTGCTCACTTTTAAACACTTACTTAAATTTAAAACTAAGCAGTAAGGTCTTTTAGAATTTTTCTGGTTTTAAAAGATTGTTTTAACCATTTTGTCACTGCCCTTGCTCTGCACCTGCTGCTCTACCCATATATTACAATACTGGAACCAGTGGAAACTTAGAACATGTGTTTAGTGCCACAGCAGGCAATGACACCTTTTTGAGTACATGCATTAATCCTAATACTGTCTTGTGACCACTAAAATAAAAAATTTCCTGTAACGCAGCCATAAGATGCACACCTTGAAATCAAAAGCAAAGGCATCACTCAAGGGCTACTGACCATGTTCCCGTGAATCTCTCAGAGCTATCAGGGAGAAATAATGTACAACTTCAATTAAAGTCTCTCTCATCACCTTCCTACGTGACCCTGGAAAACTCTGTTTTTTCCAAAAGGATTCAAGTGGAAAATTCACAGAAAAGAAGACCTTTGATGACTATTAAGATGCAACCTCTGTCTCAGCAATCCCCTGACCTGCAGCTAGAAGATGCCACAAGGATCTATCACAGAAGATTCACTCTGTGTTTGTTCACCGTCACTGAAGGAAAGACTCCAGGTGAGATTAACCCACTACAGCGGCTCTTCCAAACCTTGCAAGAGAGTAACAAATCTATTACTATTTCTAAAGTCCCTCCAGCTTACAGTGATGGCGATCATGCACATCCCAAAAAGCTCTACTGAAGTGAGTGAAGAGAAAACACATAAATTCTTTTTCCTAAGAGATCCCTGAGAAGGATGAGTTTGAAAAGAAAGTACAGAACATGAAGGTCCACCTTGAGTTGAGCTGCCAACATTTTCTGAAAAACATCAGGATAAATTTCATAACTCCTATGCTTTGGGCCAGTTCTGAGGTAATGACAGACTTCTGATGGCATAAATGTGTCAGCTAAAGTGGAGAGAGAAGACAAGAATGATGCCTGTGCAGAAGTGGAGACATACTTGACCTGACAAAACCATCTTCTGTCAGTATAGCTTGCTCCACTTCAGAGGCAGTGAGTGAGACTGGAAGAATGGTCTACACTACATGGGTTTGCATAAAATGCTACAGTAGGTAGGTATATGGAGAAAAAAACAATCAGACCTTTAAATACTGTCTCTGTGTGAGTAGCTCTTCATATAGATGCAAGTTATACCGTTAAAAGAGTTCCTTTGCCAAAACAACTTCTGCTGTTCAGGACCATGGTTCTAAGTTCTGCCACCCATGGAGCTCCTTTTGCCCATACAAGCTCCATCTTCATTGGCTCTGCTTGTAAGAGTAACCAAAAGGATCAAACAAAACCTACTCTTTAATGCCTTCAAAGGTTATGAGGGAAGTAGTAATATTACATTATATATTTTACTTTTCTACAAATAGGACCTACTACAAGTCCATTTCGTACTTCCATAAATTAGAGCAGTTTCAAAGTTTGCTCTCATTTATGCTAGCTATTGAATTAGTATAATTTTTTTAACTGTTCCTTTGGGAAAACATTAACCCAAAAACTCTTGAAGCCAGTCCCTATCCTCTGCAGAGATCATTGTCAATTCTTTTGAAGGTATAGTTGGAAATTCAATGTTTTGGTAATCCCTGCTTCCGGGGAAGAATGTTTTTTTTAGTTAAATAGTGTTTTCTTAGGCCAGGGTTAAAGCCAATTTTGTGCGCCATCATTCCAAGCCAGAGGATATCTATGGCTTTATCCTGCGCTAGGGTTTGATACAAGTAGATGGGTTTAAATTTCAAAAGAGCCTATGGAGTCAGGCACTCAATTTGCAACAAGTTGGAAATAGTGTTGTAAATCCCATAGTGCCCCTGAACACCGCAGCCAAAATATTTTTCCGAATAGTCTTTCCAACATAACATAAGGGAGGCTTCACTTCCTGCTAAAAAGCTGTGTATTGTTTAGACACATCGGTCTCTGGAGGTAAAGAAACCTGATTCTCATTTGATGTTAATCAGCAAGACTGTGGCATCAGAAGGGCCCTGCTCTGCACAGTCAGCACTGATACTGGTGGTGGTCTGACCCAGAAGGTGCGGCGCTGGCAACTGTAATGGTTGCCACGTGAGTATTACTTGTGTCTTCAAAACAGTAGTTGATCTGTATTTATGTCATTCAGAACTGATGGCCACATCCCCTTAAGGTCTTCCTACTTTGAGGCTGTTGCTTAAAAGTGAATAGCTACAGCTTAAGGCGGCCAAGTCAGCCCAGTACGAAGTTCTCAATTCTGACACCTTTATCCCAAGAAGTATCTTAATCCAAAACCTGTCACAGAAATCAAGAGATGTGCCTACACTAGAAGTGCCAAGCTATTCCCAATGTTTATTCAAGGGTGTCATCTAGTTCTTTAAAAACCTCAAGGAGTTTTCCCATGGATTTGAAGAAGGTAAAGCCAAGCATTTGAGTGGTGGGCACAAGATCAGGTGTAATTTAGAAACCAGATGTTCATGGATGTGTCTGTATGTCTGTCTTCTGGTTGCTTTGGAAACTGCTTGCATGCTCCACAGAGCAAAAACTAGCCTAGAGTTTTTCCCCACCTAAAAGAGAAAGCTTTTACACTAGGAGCTGATAGGAACCTTCCCTGCCTCTGCAGCTGCCCAGACAATAGATCTCTGACCATCAGAAAAGGGCGCCAGGGATGAGGTTCATGAATATCAGGGGCTTGCTTCAAAATGTTTTTAAAAAATACAATTGTAAATCAAGTGCTGTTGCCCAAAGACGTATTAGCAAGAAAGGCTGCTAGATACTAACACTGTACAGCAAGCACAGTGCCAGCTTGTAAAAAAATAAAACTAGAGACAGACTTCCTTGGAACAAAGTCCCCTTCCTTGGAACAAAGTCCTCTTGGTGCACTGCTACCCTGTGACCAAGCACATTGTAAACAGAGAAGGCAATTTCATTTTGCATTGGCCAGGCTTTTGAGGAAAAAAAAGAACACCGATACTCAAGGAAGAGAAATTGTACAGTTGTATAAGTACAAGTGCAGTTGTATGTACAAGAGTTGTCCTCAGAAACAAAAATTAAGTAATAAACTTCCACCTTTGTTAATTAACTAGAGTGAATTACTGCTTCAAGATTTATTTAACAGAAGTTGCTACTTAAGGTAATTTGTGCACTGAGTGGGTGGATAAGTGCATGCAGAAGTTACAAACGCTGAGCAAAGGGGTTGTGAAGAGGGATAAGTGTGGCCTTGGCTGGTTTGGCAGGTACATATAGGGGAATATGTACATGCATTGCTGGATAAAGAAACAGGGGTTGGGAGAATTGCTACAATATGTCATAAGATAGAAAGATGTGTGAAGTTTTACGAGATTGACTTGAATATCTTGGGCAATAGGTGTGGTGTACACATGTACGGACTATGGGAGTAGGTGCTATTGAAGGGACAAGGACTAGTGAGGCTGTAAAATACGTGTACTGAGGTGATGAGGTTAATGTTGGATGATCAGATTTCATTACCAACAGCTGTAGTGCTTGGAAATTGCTGTCTATAAAGGGGTGATTGTATAAGAGAGCATGTTATGTTTCCCATTTGATGCAGTTTCGGCACAGTAGGTGCGTTATTATCTCTTGTGCCAATGGTATGAAGTTCAGAAGAAAGTTAAGATGCATGCCTATCCCAGTTGTATAGCAAATGTACACTCCACTTCTATTTTTATTCTTTGATTCTTATGATTTTATTTCTTTAGTGTGAAATACAGTGTAGTGCTGGGGGGCAGTCAAAAGACAAAACAGAGCCTGCGTTTCAAAAGGAGAGATATGTTTTGGCTACCACCTGACACAAGTACTTGCAACTAATACCAGCTGGCTGCTCAGACACGTGTATCAGCACGGCGGCAGGGCTGGTCATCAGCTTCTCATCGCTTGGTAAGACTGCATTTGCTCAAATGATGACTGAATTAGTGCCTGAGTGACATTGTGGCACCAGTCGCAAATCCCAGTCTGTGGCCAGAAGCATCAGGCACAGGAGAATGAATGTGCCTGCTTAGTTCCAGGACAAAAGAAATATGAACTAATTCTGACCTTTTCTTTCCCATACTTCTGACCCATGAACAGCCTTCATGAACAACTTCTGATAATAGTTTATTTCTTAGTAACCGGAGACTCTGCTTTCTGGGCAGCTCTGTGCTACATGTAATGCTAGGTAAAAATAAAAAATACAAAACTTAGTCCTTGCCCCAGCATGCTCCTCCTATGGCAATCTGGAAGTGATTACTTGACACTTTAAAACTCATCACCATCATGCAGGGCATTTCTTGCTCTGAAAGGTGACGACTCCCTCTGGATAACACATGAAGAACTGGAGAGTCAAAGCACTAGGCAAAGGTTTAAGACTCTCTGTGGGTTTATTATCAGAGTGAGTAAAGAGCGGTATAATGCGTTTACAGATGAGTAAAACTAACACAGAGACAGGGTTGACACATGCCACCAGGGACTTGCAGAGCTCACGAGGAACCTGATTCATCTCTAATGGTGGAGAAGGAGAACAGGGGAGATGCTACTTTCTCTTTTTCTTTACTTGCATTTAAATATTAGCTGAAAAAAGATGACCATACTATTTTTAAAACAAGAAATAGCAACAGTGCTGAAGTAATTGTCTGGGCTAGAACTGAGCCATACAGAGACCTACAGAAACTCTTTGCCATCTTTATTGCACCCATGAAGCATAACTCCAGCTCTTGCCAAAACCCTTATTAAAATTCCTATCTCTGCAATATTCCCAAAATATCAGCAAATTCATATTTATTTTGAACAAACACAGAAACCAGATTCTAGCAGTAAAATTGTAGAGTTTGTGAGTGGGGGTCAGAGTTAAATTTGTTCTCACACAGAAGCAGATTCTCACATGAAATTATGGAGCACAATGCTGAGAAAGAAGGCGTGAAGACACAGGACAACTGAAGTCATAAAGTAGGCTCTTGTGAGCGGTCTGGACTTTAGGACCTCTCCTCGTCAGCGGGGGCTACACAGCCTGAACTAAGCCATGGATACTTTTATGATTATAATGGTAAAACAGCTGAGACCTCAGCCAGTTTAAAACTTCCATCCTTCAAGCTTTACATTCATAAAATTTTAAGGACTGAAACGTTGAACTGGAATACATTGTGGCTGCTTTACAAGCATAACATCTAAAGGGCTCAGCAGAGCCAGGGTCCACTAACTTCCACTGCCCTGCAGAGCTGCTAAGCTTGGAGGGTTTCTGGGCTCCTCAGCTGGACCACACAGCTCTCGCTGCCTGCCGCAGCTGCCAGGCTCCACGGGGCTCCCCATCTCGCTGACGTAACGAGAGAACTGGTCCCTTCTGAAAATCAAGGGTAATGACTTCCAATAAGGAAATTTGCACCCAAATAGCTATATTGATGCCTGCATTCCCAGGTTACTATTTTGATAAAATTATAGCAGAGCTCATTTCCTTCATGTAAACAGGGTCTCACTTTTTTTTTTTCAGCACTTGAAATTTGGTCTGAAGTGGTGAAAAGTGCTAATATCTTTGTGGTTTAGGGTGGAAAAAAGTCAGAGTTACTGTACGCTTATGCACATCTATTTCTATGTGAATGCTGAAGTTCCCATTGAATTTCCTGAATGAAAAGGGTGCCAAAGACTCAGGAAACACTACTTTTTCATGTAAGAAAACTCCTGTAATTTGAAAAGTGAGATGAGATTATTTTGGAGAAAAAATCCAGATTTCTTTTTTTCTCCCATAGTGCAATTAGCTTCAGAGGAAAATCTTACCGCTTTGAAAAAACTGGAAGGGTGAAAGATGAGTTTGGATTGAAGGGTTTGTTGACTTAACTCTGGACACATTATTGATGCTTCCATCCTAGATTTTCTGAGGTGGCTGTGCGAGATGAATGTGCAATGCTGATTGCCAGCCTCCTGTCTTAACTTTATTATGCAGAGTGCTCACAAAGTGCTAACTAGAGCCTATTATTCAGTCCATTCAGCTTACACCTGGTTCTTAGTGAGATGTTACACTGCTTTAACACAATGAACTATGGCTTTATTGCTCTCTGCTATTTCCTCCTCCCTCCAGCTTGAAAAACCACACTTCAATCAATGGCTAATGTCAGCGTGGGAGTAATAACCTTCATTTATAGCAGCAAGTAGGGACATCTGGACAGGCCAGAGAAAGAGGCAGGGAGTAAAGCCATCAGGATGTGCAGATTACACCATTATCATAAGAGTGCTTGGTTTCAGGAAAGCTTTTTAGTGTGGAAACATCCAAAACGGTCGTTCCTTCGGCTGAGGGTTTTTCCTCTGAAGGATGCAGAAAGGTCAAGAGAACTGGGACTGAAAGCATAGCAGGGGTAGGTAGTATGTTTATAAGTTACAGAAAAAAAATACAAAGCAGATTGTAGCTGTTCAGGCCAATCCTTAAGGAAAATGAACTGATGGTACTAGAAAATCCAGAATCAAGTACATGGAGTCTAACCTTAGAGTCAGATGGCACCTTGGTAATCCAGGTCCCGCTGCCAGTTCTGCCTTCAGGACAAATCAATAAAGCTTTCGGTGCTTCCCTTCCCCTCCCACCTACACACTGATAACAGCAATACTTTCTTTCTTCTGTTATTTATCTGCCTTGTCAGCCTGCCAGGTTTTTAGGGGGCAACGACCATTTGTATGTTACCTATTACTACTTGGAGTTTTTAGGGCCAGTTGTAATGGTATTAATAATTGGTAGAGGAATGGTACTGAAGGGTACATCCTCCTTGTACTGAAGACCCATATAGGACCCCAGCATATTCCCATCAACATGTTGTTTGTTAGCCTATGGGATGAGGATAGAGACTGTATCTGTTCAACATTTGCCTTTCTTTTACACTTCAAAAAAAAATTAAATCCCTGAAGAATTCATGACGTAGATTGATGTGAATAGGCACTTAAACCCTCCTTGAACTGGGAAGTTGGTTTTATGTCAGGAACAACTGTGAGTTTTACTCAGGGCTCTGTTCAGCTTTCTGTGGTGAAGATTTAATGCCAAAAACCTTTTCACATGGAAGGTGGTATAATTCCAGCCACTGGACAAAACCATCATTTTTCTTTGCTAAATTACTTCTGAAGGGAAATTCCATTTTCATGGAGAAACTTAAGCATTTCCACAGCAAAGATGACATTTCCTGGCAAAAATAATATATTTTTTCCCTTACCATGCCTGCTGTTCATTTAGAAGCAGAAAAATAATTTGATTCTTTCACAAGAATTAAAAAAGAAATAAAGTAGACAGCAGTTTGCTTTTAACTTAAATGAAAATGAAAATTATTTTGCAGAATTTTAGATTACTAAGCAACTTCTCATGATCCAGAGATACTCAGCTTTTGGCTGCTATGAACCAGGTTTTTTCATCCACAAAAAATTCCCTTGGTTAAATACCTATCTCTTTAGGCACTTGCATCCCTTCTCTAATATGTCAGAAATCAATTATCTGGTTATCCTCTAATTTATTAAACCTCATGTCTCGGATTCTGAAAATATTTGGATGCTGCTGTAATGTATTTTGTACTGGCAGGGCGATTTGTGCTAATACATTTTGCACGACTCAGCCGAGGCATCTTGGCATTCTGAATCAATCTGAACCGTATTGAATACAGTTTAATTAATGTCCAATGTACCGTGCCTTGGTGAAGCGGACAGCTGGCGGCTTATCTTGCGTGACCTTGGGTGACAGACACAATCTGGGATAATGCTAATGTGTGTCTTTTGTCAGTTGATACTGGGGGAGCCAAAAAGTCAGGGCTTCAACAACCAAATGATTAGTACATATCCATGGGGATAAAGATGGGAGAGAAGATATGTCTACCATGAAAATGTCTCAGTACCTTGTGATTCACAGACAGGCTAATGCCAGATGCAAGGCAATAACTTTTCATTTTACAAAATATCTTACACTGCTTTCACCAAAAGAATTAAATATTACAAAGAGGGAACGGAGGCTGGGGCAAAAAGGCTGGAAATAGTGAAGGATTTTGAGGAAATGAGCAGCCTGTTCACTAGTTTTAAGTGCCATCACAGCTGGCAGATCTGGGGACGCTTTTTCTTAAAGAGGTGCCAGTAAGACAGTCAGGTGCCTGGAAAGAGTTAGGGTATTGCACAGGGCTAGTATGAGGTTGTAGGACCCCCTCCCCAAAGAAGAAAATAAGGAAAGGAGCAATATTTCTGGTGAAAACTTTCTGAGACATGGAGTCAAACTCATGGCTAAGAAGACAGGAAAGACTTGTAAAGCCAAGAAGTAATGAGAGAAGCTATTGGGATCAGCTCCTGATTGCTCACGTTTGTATGTAGGGAATTGTAAAATGTCCATAAAACCAGATTAACTTGTTGTTCAAAAATTCTAATAATCATTCCAGTTGGACAGACATGGAGAAATTATGGAGGAATCATTTTCCCAAAGGATAGGGAGAATTTGCTAAAAATCATTTTTCCTTGTCCAAATACAGAACCCAAACTGGACACAAAAACTAGATGACCAGAAATGGAAAACTGAGGTCCATGGATCACCATTCACACTTATTTGCACAGATGAAGATACAAAGTTTCAGTGTACTTTCCCTGTGTGAGTACAACATACTGAAGATGGAGAAGCCTTTCTGCAGCATTAGAAATGGAGAAATAGTCAAGAATATTCTCTTAAATATGTTCACAGCTTATTCTTTTCACTTCTAAACATCTTGTAAGGCTACCTGTGATGTTACTCTGGCAATTGGAAGAGAGGCTAATGGGAAAAATAGTGCAATATCTCACTTAACATAATTGCCAGCTATTGCTGATGCCCTAATTTCTCTGGATCACAGAATTTTTCTCCACCAATTTTCTAACCAGGCTTGTGCTGGAAGTGCACCAGGGCTGGTGTAGAGCAGCAACCACAAGAGGGCTCTGCTGAAGGCCCTGATCCAGGTTTCTAAACGCTGCCAATATACAAACAAATAATAACAAAACAATCTACCCTTTACTCAAAAACTAAATCTGGGTTTCGTTTGCCAAATGTTTTCTCCGTGCAAATTATTTTCAGGTTTCCGTTTTCCTTCCATTCCCTTCATATAGTTAGATTCTGGAATAATACCTCATTGCTGGCAGTTGCTGCAAGCTTTATAACATGGAAAAGTGTAGCATGATCATTTTTTTAATGGATATAAGTTAATAAAAGCTGGTCAGAAAACCTTAGAAGCATTTCCAGTAGAAGGTGAAATGCAGTCTATTTTGAAACATTTCATGTTAATGAAATTTTGTTCCACAGTATGAATTGCAGGGGATTCTGATAATGTCAAAATACCTTATTTTTCATGCTGTGGTATGGAATATCTTAGGTTAATTTGGAAATAAAAATATTAAACCTTTTTAAACATACATGGGAATACACATATGTATGTATGAAAAGACATAGCAACATTAAAGAACACAGTATAGGTAGATGTTTGAGTTCCCTAAGTGTGCCTCTTTAACCTTCAAAAACAGGAAGAAAAACATTATTTTCTTTGGTTTTTTTTAATCATAGGGTTATGTCATTAATATATTGGCCCTTTATCAGAAAAGAGAGCTTGAAATCTAGAACCAAAGCCAACCTCAAATCACTGTGTGCGCTCAAAATAAGTAGACAGACCTTCCAAAATCTTCCAAAAAACCCTGCCCAGAAATTGTCAAACCTGTAAATGTTGAGCAGAGTATTCTGAAAACAACAAGAAGCCCAGCTCAGAGAAAGCAGTAACCTTTCCTCACTCCTGAACTTGCATATAAAATGGAAACTTGCTTGAAATGAGCCTTTATCATGTCCTCACCTCTCCATTTCAGATTAGGGTAAGGAAAAGTTTTGAAAAATTACGCTGTTTTTTGGTTTTCCTTCAATCAGGTACAATTTACAAACTTGATTTTCCACTTTCTCACTAAAGCTCCTCTGTCTGACCTAACTCTGCAGTCTGAAATCACACTCTGGACAAGACTGGCTCAAGCTCCTTAATAATATCATAGCTCAATTGTGCCTGGAAATTACGGCGTGCAGTTGTTTTCTATTTTCCCTGCTTATCAGTTGAGCAACAAACACTTGCGTTAAGTGGGATATTTAGCTCTGTTCCCATCTGGCTACAGGTGTCTGCACCACCTCTCCAGACTTCAACATCTCCTATCTTATCACTGCATCCTTTTGGTCAAGAAGCATCTTTGCGCAGGTCTATTCTTCGCTTCATGGCCAGTGTAATGTGACTAATCTCTCCCCTCCTGCTCTCATACAGGAGCTGGGAGATGCGCTGAGGCAGGCGATCCAGGAAATCTGGATGACAGGCTTGGAAATTCTTTGTGTTGAACTTTTTTTTCTGTTTCTCCCAAACAACTTGTGTAAAGTAACAGCTGGGAAGGTAAATACAGGCACCTCCTAATCTCCTTCTCCAAGGGTATTAGAAAAAGTGTGATTTCATATCCAGCAGCAGCTGTAGCATAAGAAAGCCTACTGTTTCAGGAAGAAAATCTGTCAGCCCCGTTACGTGCCACCATTCAGTAAGGTACTTAAGTCACTGCTGATCTTTAATAACAGAAATAGCTCCATTGACTTCAATGGGACAACTCAAGTGCTCTGAGCGGGGCACACATACCTTTCCGAACTGGGGCTGCATCCGGCACTCTTATCTGTATGCTCCTGTGAAGCCGCTCTGCAGGGCAGCTGTAACCATTGTCGATGGCCTGAGTCTCAGGCTGAGCAAAAATGCTTCATTTTCAGTGCTGAGAAGAACCAACTGGCCTTCCTTTTCAAGCTCCTCATAGTAAAATGATAAACAAGCAAAGGTCAGATTTCAGACTGCCAAACTATTATCAGGCCACCATCCACAGTAACTCTTCAGGAAAATGCATAATTGCAGAACTAATGAGTCATCTGTATACTGCACAATTACCACAACTGCCCATGTAATCATAGTAATTGCATATAACAAAGCATGGATGGGAGTACCCACAGCATAGCAAGGCCTAGAAATCAAGGCCAATCAGTTACAGCTGAACACACACATAAATACACACACGGTTTTCAAACAGATGACTCGAGTAAATGCATGTGCAAACCTATTAACCACACTCTTACGTATCCCGCATGTAGCCAACGTTGATTTTAGCAGTTCAAAATGGCTGGAGGACAAAACATAGAGGGCAATATATAATATGCAGAAGGAAGACGGAGATGCGATGCAGAAGAGTGAAGGAAGGTATGGGAAAGAAGCAATGAAAACTAAGGGATACGTATGTATGTATGAAAAGACACAGCGACATCAATGAACACTGTGCAGATAGCAGGCTGGGCTCCCTCAGTTTGCCTATCTGTCCTCCCAAAAAAAGGAAAAAAGAACCAGAGAGACAAAATAAAGAGCAGACAATTACAAACAAAAGAACATGAAGAGAGAGTGAGTCAAGAAAGGGAGAAAAACAGATAAAGCAGGAGGACTAGAGGAGAGGGTCTTAGATGGCATTTTATTTCATTTAATATATTTAAGCTTCTTTATTGCTGCATGACTTTGGCAGACATCCTAAATCTCTGCAAGTGTGAGAAAAAGACACATGGCAGCTATTTGGAACTCCTGGGGATTTCACTGTTGCTGGCTACTTAGTGAGTTTTGTAATTAAAGGCAATTTAGAAAAGGTAGAAAGAGAACCTACTGTTCACCAAAAGCCACAGCCCCTCCCAGAGTAAACCACCAACTCCATGGGAAAACTGATCTTTAATTATTACTGGAGTCATAGATTCAGAGACCAGGAGGGTACTCTCAAGATTTTTAAGTTTGTCTTCACAATCGAAGCCAAGGAGTTCACCTGGATCCCTACGTGGACTCCAATACACTGCAGGCAAGCTAAAGTCGGTGTTTTAAAAAGATGTCCAAATCCCGATTTAGACAATTGACGGGACGGCAACTTGGCAGCAAGCTGAAACAGCGGCTGGTCACACGGGGCACTCACAAAACCATCAGCCTCTTCGCTCAGACACGCCACACGGCAAAACCCACCAGCCCTTCAGGGCTGGGAGCCGACCCCTCGGCAGGGAATCCCTTTGACCCCGAGGTGCTCAGTCTGCGGGTGAGAACAACATTTGCACACTGAAGCTGTGGGGTTTTAAGTCAGGGAGATGTTTTCAGGCAGAGCTGAAAAGCCTTCTCCAGCTGCAATCCTGACTACTTAAGCCGACCTTCCTTTAACCTCAGCCACAGTGTTGCTTCTTTTTCTGCATGGGAAAGAAATCAACCCAAGCTCCCTTGATTCAGTAGATTTGCATTTAAACCCAACCACTGTTTAAATATTTTATATACTGTTTAACAGTATGTGCCGTTCAGCTACTAATATGGCCCGCACTGGGAGAAAAAGTGAATAAAGGGTTTAATTACAGTTGAGATGTCCCTGGTATAGCTTACTGTTGTCCTATAAATCCTTCTTCTTCACTTATCTCCAGCACAAAGAGGCACCTTTTCCACGGTGAGAAGGGGGAGGTGGGGGAATGCAGCACACCGCGGTGCAAGGATCCCTTTGTTGGCTGGGCTTTGTGTGGGAACGCACCCTTGATGAATGACAGCCAGGCCTGAAAATTAGCTTTACCTTTTGTGAGCTCAGTTTTCCTTCTAAATTACCACATTGCTGTAACTTCAGAAGCCAGGTATTTCCCTTGACAGTGAATGTTGCAATCTTTTGGGCCAGGACGCGGAGATCTGAATGCCAGGCATGATTCACAGGTAACTCGCTGCTATTTTACAGAGCTCTGAAAGGAGACCACTAGTATCAGGCAATTTTAACTTTGCTTTCAAGCACACTGAAAAACTCCTACTGACACTATCAACGCTTTTGCCTCTATTAGTGCTGCAATGTCAGGATTTTTTTTTTTTTTTTTTAAATTTATTTTCCCACTAGACCCAGTTACTGTAAATCTCTGGAGTAACACAGATGATAATGCTTTCATCAAATCTAGGCCTCTAGAGAAAGCCTCTAGGGTAGAATCATGAAGGCAATAAAGCCTTTTTCCTGACTTCAATATTTACATAATGTTATATTCACTGCTATGCCCCAAGTTCCCAGTCAGGAGTGAAGCCTGTACAAGGACATACCGAGACAGTCATTACCCTAAGCAGATCACAGGCTAAAACGACAAGGCAAGAGCTTGAAGAAAGGCAGTTTAATCGTCATGCTGCTACAGATGGGGAAACCGAGGTACCCAAGTCATGCAAGGGAGCTGCGGTGCAGCTGATAGCTAGACCAGGCATCCTAATTCCTCTTCTTGCCTCTTAAATTCAGGCTGCGGGGGCCACACACAATCCAAAAATATGGGGTAGGTCTAGTCAGTTCTTCACACACATATTTCTGGGCTTTCATGCTTTGAAATCAATTTTTAAAAGGAAAAATAACATTATTGCTACAAAATACTTAACTGTAAAACGCATCACCTTTGCTCCTTGTTTTATTAATGCTTCCAGAGACCTGCTTCCTGCTGGTAGGAATCTTAAGCAAAATGCCCCAAGATTGATTGCTGTGATTGAAAAAACTAAGGGATAGGACTAACTTGGCAGGGAAGAGGTTTTCCAACTTCTTGTGAGCAAGCCTGGCTGTGTAAGTTCAAGTACCCTGTCATTATCCACACATTCACTATTACAGTAACTTATTGCTATTACCCTAAGATGTACAATTTGCAGCCAAGTCCTGGACCCTGCTGGGACTGCAGTAGGGGAACGATACAGGAGCAAAATGATGTCCCCAAGGTTGCCCAGTAGGTGAGTGACAGAGATGGGGCTCCTGCACCACATCCACCGATGAGGATGGGGCAGTGCCATTCCTCCTCATCCACGTGCCCCACAGACACACAGACAACCCTGATGAAGGTGTAACCTTAGTGAAAGAAGTAGTGACCAGAGGAAAAGAACGGGTGCCCGAAAACGTTCTGCCCAAGAACGGGTGAGATGGAGTGAGAACATGTTCCCAGTTCAAGCAGGTCCTGGTCAACAACTGGTATACCCACGGGCACCTTGGGGAATTTCTAGCATCCATTTCCATCATTCAAACACAAAGATACCTGCTACCAAACAGCACTTTCAGAAGGTCCTGCAGGGTTACAGGGCTCTTTGCTTTGCTTTTAATGATTTCCTCATGCCTTTCAACTCCTGGGCAATGTCTAGCTTTTGACCGAGAAAAGAAATCAGCTCTGCTCATTTTCAAAATGAAAAGTGTATTTCATAACAAAATCAGTTTTGTTTACCTGTAAGTTTTAAAATGCTGTAAGCAAAACTAAAAGAAAAGCAAAGACTTCAGGCAGGAGAAAACATTGTGTTTGCCTTACAGCAATTTTTCGCAGTTTAATTGTAATGAGAAAACCTTTCTGTGCTTTGTAAAAACCTGAAACTGTATTCCTGTTTTCCACTATTTTCAGCTCAGGTGATTTTCTGAGCCTGTTGTTATTTTTCAATGTGGGAATCCCTAAAGGATCTTGCAAATACTTGTTCAATCTGCTCTTGAATTCAAGTAAACTTTTTGCATCTACAGCATCCTTTAGCAAGGAGTTCCCCAGACTGCTACCCCCTCCGAAATGCCTGATTTCCGAGCTGAGAAGCACTAGTTTATTCAGCCCGTCCTTACATGGAAACTGTTCCAAAACATTCATCATAGTCGCTGCCTTTCTCTAATCTTGTTTGTTCTGCTATACTTTGTTGAGCTAAGGACATGCATGCTGTATTTCAGATGTAGCTAAACTGACAGCAAACCGATGTTTTCTGGTTTGTACTCCATTCCTCTCATTTGATTTGCTTTTCTGAGTACAGCCAAGTACTGAGCTGATGTGCTGATGGAACTAGCTATCATAACCCCAAGGGCTTGCTCCAGAGAGGTCATGGTCAGCTTAGAGGCCACCATTTCATACGTGAAACTAGGACTGTATCTCCCCTTGTGCGTACCATTTTACATTTATCTACATTGAATTTAATCTGTTGGTTTGCTGCCCAGTCACTTGCTGCTATAAGAACCTTCTCCACTTCTACACAGTCCTTCCTCTTCCTTATCAACATGATGACTTTATAACATCACCAAACTTTGTCATCTCATCGCTCCAACGCAGACCCCTGCAGAACCTCACTGCAGACCTTCTCTACGGGAACACCCGTTTACACCAATCTGCTGTTTCTTCTTTTTCAGCCAATTATATATCCATGCCAGCAGCATCCCTTTCATGCTTCGTTTCTCTTAAAAACCTTTTGTGAGGAACATTATCAAAAGCAATCTGGGAATCCATGCAGAGTGTATTATTTGGACCACTCATACCCACATGCTTTTTAGCTTCTTCAGAAGATGCCAAGAGCTCTAACTTCAAATGGAATCATTTTGTCAAATCAAAATACATTCAGATGTTTTTGAAAAGCCAGAGCTGAGTGTTTCTCTGAACAATTTAGTCAAACAATGCAGTCCTGTTTTATTATTAATTATCCATGATCAGATATTTACTAATTGCTTTCTGTTTACAGGTGCATTACTCAACACTTAGCTGCACATCTTATGAGAACACCATTCCCTACAGCGTCTTCTGCTAAGAAACAAAGCTCTCCCTGCATAAAAGTGAGAACCACTGAGGCGGCTTGCTGGATTTCATTCACATTAGCCTGCCTTCCTGTGGTATTTAGTAATCTGGCTTATTAGATAACTATCAAAAAAGGTTATGAGATCTGTAATACTATTTTCCCTTGATGGCGTATGGCTGATATATTTACAGGTTCAGGTTGCATCTAGTAAGGAGGTTGAACTGCCAGACTTTTACTAGGAATGGAACATAAGATACCTTCAAGTGCGAGAGTCGCTGGAAGCTCTGGCAAGAACGAAGAAACTTTACTGGGCCTTTTCCGTCTTCCTGTGAAACACATTTTATGAAGTTCTCAACTAACTGTTGCTTGTTTCTTCTACCATGCTAATAAGCAGATACTTACAATTTAATGATACACTTTATGACTACACCAAATTACTTAACTGAGACACAGTGTCTGGGTTTGGCTATTTGCCTACGAGGTGCAGTCACCCCACAGTAAGGGCAGGCAGTGCTGGTTTTACCTTCCACTTCTGTTTGCAGACAATTCCCAATTTGTTGGAGTTCTCGAGGTAACACGGTGAGGCAGCACAATTACCTGGTGTCCTGGCCATGACCCTGCCTCTGACGTTACCAGTCTGAGAAGTTTTAGCTAGTTTCTGTTGCAGCAGCTACTTCTGCCAGGCAGCCCTGTATGCTGGCATAAGCCATGGCAGAACTGGCCAGAAATTGATGCTCTGTGCATCTGTCAGTGTGTATGTTTAAATACATACAGAGGTTGTTCCCATTTCACATGTTCTTCACAGTGGCCTGGAGGATAATTCGAAATTGTCTGCATGTCACTGAAGACAGGAAAATTTGGTCCATAAGCCCATGACAGACAGGGAAATGCCAGTAACTCTTGCACACTTTAAGGACAGTTAAAGAGAGACAATGCTGAAGACCAAAAGATTTAAGCATGAAACCTTAAAGAAATAATAATAATAATAATGTATTTATATATTTCCATTTGTAAGCCACCATCTGCACTTGATTTGCCATTTACCATATGGCAAATCAAATATGTAGAGAACAGGAAAGACTTAATCTCTTTCCTCCACATGAGCTGAAGTTCAGCCAGATGAGTGGAAAAACAACACCGTAGCTGCTGACAGCCGCAATAACATACTGCTAAAGACAGGTACATTATTCATTAATGCTATAGCAGATCCAAGAGTATAAATTTGTCACAGTGGAATTTGGCTTACATGCCACACCCAAAAAATGCCAGTGGAAATACCCTGGAAAGGAGGCATCAGGAATTATTAGCTAAGCTCCTCGTCCTCTGTGTCCTGTTGGCTACTTGTGCCACAGCCAAAAATGCTTTTTTTTCTTGAAAACTGTTTCCTCTGCTTTTCCCTTCACTTTAATTCTCCTCTGCTTCTCTCTATTATCATTCGAGTGATGCCCAAGTAATTTTCCTACCTGCCTTCCAAATTTTTGTGAAGGTCCTAAAAGCTTCATTCTCCTGCTCTTCTGCTGTCACAGAGTCATCAGCAAATGCAAGGTCAGTTGCCATCCCCATACTAGTAGTCCCTGATCCAGCCTGATTCCACATCCATCTCCTCTCATTTGACACCTCCCTGGAGGTGGTGAGCCATAATGTCAAGCTCTACAGGTGCTATAACAGAGCTTTTAACCCCCCCTCACAGCCAACATTTCTACATAGTCCAGGGAATATATCAAGCCTGACCCATCTTCTACGGCAATAATTTGCTGTGAATTTTTCTGGATACTCTTTGAGGCTACACTGGCTTATGATGTTATAGTTCAGTAACGATGTGCAACACCATTACTGCAGTGGGTGCTACCCTCAAATCCAAAACCACTGTGTTGTACAATTTTATTCCTTAGTATAAAACCTTTCAACTTACTACACCTTACTATTATAATGTGGAGGAATTTATAAATAAAATTCTAAAACCTAAGTTAAATGCTGTTAAGGTACTTCTAATACTTGCATTACTGTGGGAGGATGCAAGGAGATTCTTAACAGAAGATTTCTAAAGGTATATTTTCTTCAGCAGGTCAGTAGCAGTCAGATGTCATGTTTATGGGATCAGAGCAATCAGATGACAATATTAAAGTTCTAGTAAGCAAGCCACTACTAAGGTAGATCCAGTTCACTGTTTTTTTAAATTGAAACCTGACTTTGAGTGCTACTAAAACTATATGGATTAAAAAAAGACCTACACAAGTGTGTCTGAATTCTTGCAGTCCTATTGTTGACCACTATTACTGGTTATATTTTACAGCTGAAAAAACTTAACTTTTCTGTTTCAGAAGGAAATTCTACTAACACTTACTCTTGCAATCAGACCTATATTATTAAATGAGGTTGTTCATTTAAGGAGAGCATAAATTAGTTTTAAATTAATTGTCCAAAGCTATCCGGCACTCGTTGCTATAGCTAGGATCAGAATTCAGGAACTGCTGAGCAACTTGACACTGAGCCATCTATTTCCATATCTGTACTAATACTAAGGCCATAGGACTAGTCCAAACCCTTTCATATAGGGAAATTAAATATAACACAAACGACACATGGCAATGCCAGCAAAGCCTATGTAAGGAAGAAATTCAGGCTTGGTCACTTACATATTCACATTAGTCAAACTGCAATCAGTATTTTATAACGCAAAGCTTTAGAAGACTTAAGTCAAAGCAGTAAGTTTAAAGATTAACATACTGTTAAAGCTTGAAATATGATGCTTATCAAACTTCTTGGCATGTAGAGGTTGAGAAGAGGTGACAGTTTGTAACATCAAATATGTGTTGCTCTGTATCACCAAAATTATGTAAAGTGCAAAGGTTTATCATCTGGAATGCAGACCACAAAAATCCTCAGCCTTAACCCAGTCATGTTAGAGATTGCCTCTTTTTAATTAACAAAGGCTTTTTATTTTGTGATATGGCACCTTTGTAAATCCTGTGATATCATGTTGAAATGCGTGAAAAAGATTTCAGTGAAGCTGGAGAGCAATTTTTACTAGATCATTATATACATTTGGTAATATAATTTCTCCAGTGCCAATTCTGGCCTTGTTGTTCTCTTTTTCATTCATTCCAGTTAACGGACTGACATGGTACGGATTGAAAAATACAATTTATAAAGTAGAATTGAAAAGTACTCTGTCCAAACTTTTGAAAGCAGAAGCAAAGCAAAATGATACACTTCTCTCTCTTTAGTGCACTAAGTTCTGCTGTTTTAAAAAAAAAAGATAGTAAGAGCGAAGTCAGCAAACCCTCTTCATCTTAGCATTGGTGTATTAACTTTTCCTCAATTATTTCCCTCCTTCAGCATCTTAATCAGTTTCTTGAAGAAGCTGAACACTACAAATCTCTGAACAAGTGCAGCCTTACTGACATGAGAGCAAAGAAACCCTGAAAGATTTTTACTTACATACTTCCTCACTAACATCCTCCAGAGCTCAGATTGCTTCATGTTATGCCCTTTCTCAGATGTAATAAATACAATCATCTACAACTTGAGCCAGTGAAAAAAGTAGAGAAAACAGTAATAATGAAATAGTATCCTAAGTGGAATGATGTGAACTGATTTTTTTCAAAAAAGTTTTTTCCTTCTAAAACTGAGCTAAAATGTTACTCATTGATCCAAATCTATCACAGATTTAAACTGGACCGTGACCTGGCCCACAGTGCATCCCTATGCACACTCTCAGGCACACAGAGCAAATAAAGCTGAAATACCGCAAAAATTGTGATAAACTGGAAGAAATTACTAATATCACAAAACAAGTTTTAAGGGAAGGACACTGTAAAGTTAATTCCCAAGTCTTCAAGGCAAATGAAGGCCTAATTAAGATGTTTGGCCAAGGTTTAGTAGTTATATAAAGAAGGCACATATACATTCTCCTCCCTGAAGATAAATCAACATGTAATTACTGCAAGACCAGCAGACTGGGAAATTAAGAGGAAACCCCCCTGTGTTACAGGCCCCAACTTGCCTGTTACCTGTATGCCTGCTGATTATCCAGAGCATTGGTCTCTGCCAAAAATCAAGATGAAATTTTAATGTAATGCAATTTCCTTGTTTTCAAGAATGAACATGTGAATGCAGAATGATAATCCAGCCCCACTGCACCTTTCATTTGTATAGCCTCTGACTCCCAAACAGTATTAGCAACCTGACTGGAAAGGAAATCCAATGGTCCTGTCAGTCACTGCTCCTACAAATGAGATGCAAAGATGGCAAAAATTCACCATTTTATAGTAAAACTATAAATATAAATTTTTTTTTTTTTAAATACAAAGTATAAAATACTATTTTATAGCAATACTATAAAATCCAGTATCAAACACTACAACCATCTCACCTGTGCTTCAGCTAAACTGAACTGTTACATGCTTCACTGGGAAATGAAGTGTTTTTAAGGCAGGGAATAAAAATTAACTAAAATTAATTTGACATGAACCTGTTTTAAATGTCTTTATATCTGTGGGATTTGGGTTATGCCCCTCCACTCAAGTGTACTTACTCTAACAGATAATCAGTAAACATAAGCAGAAAACAGTAAAAGTTTTATTCTCCAAGATGAACAACATGAACAGTATTTATCTTAGGAAATGCTTTCAGGTTTCTCTGAACTACTGGCTTACAAAATCCTATTGGGGGAAAGAGAACAAAGGACTGAATCCCATAACCAGAGCTATAAGTCTTACATCCCATTATCTTATTTTGGGGTGCGGGAGAAATGTATTTCATGTACCCTTCTCAGGAAGGAATTTTGAAATACTTTCTGCTCTTCCTTTTGAGTAGCCCATCTTCTGTTCCAAATCATTTAGCAAAAGCTCATCTGCAAATGTAAACCTGGTTGCATAGATTTTAATTCCTGGCTTGGGCTGTATCCATAATTACTATTGTTGTTGTTGTTTCTCACCAACATGAGTCACCATCTGGCAATGAACTACAGTCCAGGAAACTTCTATAACTTCCCCTTAATTTAATTTTTCAGGTTTCTCACTCTCGTTTAGCATGATATTACCAGAAACCGATCCAGATGTTACAGGGAGAGGCAGGAGATAAGTAGCTACTAACTGGCTTAGACAATCCTCTGTAAGGGTTGGATTCACAACAGTTACTTTTAGACACAACTGCAAGCAATCACGAAAAACTTAAGAGTTCTTTTAACTGGAGGATAATTAAATGAATAATTTATACAGGTCATGATTCAGCCAAGCATTTAACTACACAGTTAACTTTAAGCATATATTGAAATCAACTGCAACTGGTTATTAGCATATATGCTAAATTAAGTCATGTTTCAGAATTTTGTGAAATCAGTGCCTACCATGTGAAGGAGAAAACACATCTGTGACGTATGGATAGCTGGTGGACTGTAAGTCTGAGTCTATTTGGTCTCGAGTAGGTTTGAGCTGGGATTTATATTAGGTTTGAATAAACTGCACCAATGCTAAGCAGAAGTATCCTAGAGCTCACTTTTAAGAAAGCATTTCTATTAAATAAGGTTAAAGGAAGTAATTTTTCCCCCAGAAAAATAGAAGACAAAAAAAGTAGAAGAAAAAAAGAAGGGAAAAGGAAAAAAATTCAGGACATATTTAAAATTAAACATCAACTTCAGTGTTTTTCCAAGCACCTCCACTCTCTGGTGAGGGCAACTCTCCAATCTGAGAAGCAAGTATGTTTGCAAAGGCCTTGAATTCTTTGAATTCTGGCAACTGAAGTTCAGAGGTGATCTCTTCAGTCAAACAGAAAACTCTCATGAGCCCTTCTATCTTGGAAGACACTTTGCATCTCTATAGGTTATTAAAAATTTCTGTGATTGATTCTGGCCTTCTCTAATGGCTGGAGTCATCTTTTTCTTTTTCTCAGTGTCTCCTGCCAGGGTCACGCTGGAGCAAGAAAATGATGGCAGCATTTACAAGCTTCTTCAGGCTCCCTGGGCTTAAGGCACTTCCCCTATAATCCGGAGAGCTTTTCTGATGAATGCCAGACATCCACAATCCCCTCTTTTGTAGTGATCCTTACATACAAACTCTTAAGCTGACCAGTGCAGCTCAGGGAGGTGCATCTAATACATTTTTGAGAAACGCATTAGGGTGTTGGGCCATACACGTACAATATGGTCACCCAGCGCTGAAAGAGACACAGTGCCCTGTGTTTGTCAGATTCCTCAAAGTCACTGCTTTTGCTAGAAAAGTCTTAGGCATAAAAAATTTACTTATCTAGAAAGTACAGGTCTGCAATAATAGGACCAAGTTAGAGAAGAACCACATGCATTATTTAGATCCTTAACGATAATGATCCTCTTTAGCTGTTCTTGCATTTTAGCTTGTGAGTTTGTCTAATGGCCCCCTCCCAGTCACTTGGGGCTGGCTTTCCCTGGGGTGTTCGTAGTGTGATGTGTTTCTTAGACTTATGTGTAGAGACATACTGGGAGCTCATCAGGCTGCGACCATTAAAGATGGCTTTTAAACCTGCTCAGAGCCGCTGGCTTTAGCTTAAGTACAACCACCTCTTTTTTCCTGCTTCCCTGGCTCTCTTCTTCTGTCAATGGGCACAGGGATATCACATGATAACAGGGGGCACAGAGCTTTCCCCTCCCTTCTCTCTCCTTAGAGTGTTTTAATTAACATTTCTATTATATGCACTCATTACCACATTCCTGGCTTCAGCTTTAAACTGGTCATTCTTGTTACAAGCCCTCTAGGACATAGTGGTAAAACTTTACACATCTTATATTATAGCAATTATTAATCACAGGTACGTTTTAGTGATTGAACTACAGCAATTGCTACCAGTCTAAACGTAATACTTAAACAGAAACAAATGACAACACTGGGAATGGCAGTACCTGCGTAGGGCAACACTCTCTTGACCCCATTAGTTTTATAGGATCCTTTGGGGGCTTTATCACAACTACAACTATTCCACAGCCTCCCTGTGTCTGGGCAACTAAAGTGCTTCTGTGTCAGAGCAGGTGTGTTGGATGCACTTATTAAGGAGAGCTACTAAATCAACAGATGACCAAAGTCTACAATTTGGATAGTGGCTAGGAAATACTCCTCTAAAAAACATGAAGCAAGTCAGAAAATATTTATTGGCAGAGATGGAGATGGCCAGCATGATTTCTCTTTAAAGTCTACAAGGCTAACACCTGCAATCGATTTTGGACACGCAAAAGAAGAGCTGAACTGGGGCAAATCCTTGCAGTGGGGCTCCACTAGTGCTTTTAGCTGAGAGAAGAACAAGCAGCCCATAAAAGGAGGGATTATATCTTCCAGCTGGACTTTGGCTCTCCTGCCCATCTCCTGCACCGACTTGGTACAGCCAGAAAAGCTGTCTGGCTAAAAAGTATCTTTGTTGGTATTATGGGTTAGCTTTCAGCTGGATCCATTCCCTCTCCGGACCTCCAGAGTGGGTGGAGGAAAGGCCTTTTCTGTACTCGTATCAGCTTAAAGCGACTATAGGAACATATCGCCAGCCTAACTACACGCTGGTGGTGTTTCAATATTTTTTTCTGATAGCACTTCACCCTTTTTGTGTTTGTCTGAGCTTAGAGGGTGATTAGTAGGCGTTTTTGTAAGAATGTGGAACAACTGAAATAGGAAGCTGAAAGGGAGGCTTTATATGCAGGCTTAGCCTAGTGGGAATAAGTTCGTTCTTAGATCCCTCTAATTGCTTTAATAATTAAGAAACAATTTTGCTAAGCTATATTATACTTGATTTTAATAAAATCACTCATGTAGAGCCAAGAAATTAAGCAGCGCTTCATGTGCATACAAAGAAAAACACATCCCTCTTCAGTTGTGCCTTCAGGAGAAATTAATACAATGTGTGTGAATATCTAAACTGAGTTTTAAAAATCTCCTCTATGTTTATGAACTACTTCTATGCTGACAAAATGAATGACACTGGTCAATAAGTGCCCTAACCGTGCTGCTTTAGGCACTTATGGCTCTGATGCAGAAAAACACTTGACGCATACTTTACTTTAAACAGTTAAGCGATCACATTAAACTCAATGGAACTACTTTTAGACCTAAAATAAAGCATGTTCTCAGGCAATTTTCTTCTGGGGGCCTCTACTTTCCATTGTTTATGTAAGTCAATAAATTTTCACTCTAAGTTAAAATTAGCCAGGATTTTCAAATTCAAGACAATAGGAGATCTCTGATTTGCAAGGGGTGGAGGCTTGGCAGCTTTGTATCTCAGACTTGACATTCTAGAAATAAGGCTTGAAAACCACCCATATATATCTTGAAATGAAAGGGAAAAACTGATCTCAGTCTGGCTGCCATGAAAACCCAGGGTGGCTCCACTGAAAAAAGAAAAACCCTCTTGACTGATCCCACTGAATTTTCTATGCTTTGGGTTATTTCTTTACATTTCCTTTTCTCCACACATTCCCAGGGTCAGTGACATCCACCAGTGCGCTCCAGGCCTGGTTCAGTTAGGAAGCCTTTATGGAATATGAGATGTTTGCATGGTGAAAGTAAGTAACCACGTGAAAGGCATCTACTAAAGCCAAAATGAAGTGCCATTTATCTAAGCAGGTCTCATGCAGAGAGGTACCCACCCAGGAATTCATGGGTATCCCAGCCACAACAAAGGAAGCAAAGAATATACATATGAAAAGCACGTTTTTTAATTCTTGTTTTAAAACCTTCATGCTTAAAAAGCATTTTAAAAGCATTAAGTTTTTTAAAGGACTATTAAAAGCGTTTCCTCATCAACCTACATTTGGAAAGACTTCCTTTTAGCTGCATTATAGCTCAAAAAATAAACTCATTCTCTATGCCTAGTTATCCAGTTGCCGGGGTAAAGTAACATTAGAAATAATTTGGGGACAAAAAAGCCCAACAAATGGTGCCACAAATGGTGCCTGGAATAAAAAATACCTCTTGCACCACATCAAGGTAAGACTATAAAATTAGTCTCTATATTTGCAGCCAGCTGCTAGAAAGTTAAACATTAACCTGACAAGGTAGGAATTTCTGTGCCTTTGAAAAAAAACACACTAGTCTCAGGGAACTGCCAAAGTCAAGAATCTTTGTCCTGTAGCTGTAACTACAGCTGTTTAGATGCCTGTGCTGGGCAAAATGTCCTGCAGACAGCTTTTCACTTGTATTTTCTTTGTCACTAGATGTCACTGTACACACAAGTGTGTGCCTGGGACTCCAGGCAATCTGGGCACTGATGGCCTGAGGACATGGGAAGAAGTAACATCGTATTTGAGCACTGCTGTTTGGCTTTCACTTTGGTCATCTGGACTTGTATCCATTTCAGTTTTCACTTCATTTTGGAGCAGAAGCAGGTTTATTCATTTTTGCAGCAAATGTTTCACAGTTGATTTGAGGAGTAATTTCTTTTTTTTTTCTTTTAACTTTGAAAATTCCATTCATGAGACACTTCAGTATATTCCAGCTCAAGCTCGACTAGCCGAGGAGCTGGCATTTGAGCTGCTGCAGAAAGGAAGTTCCTGCTCACACCCCAGATGGGCCAACCAGGCTGAGTTTAAAGGACACCTTTCCATGAGCTACTGCTCAGTGTGCAGCCAAGGAGCAAAACCTAAATGACAGCTCGAGTTAATAACAATCATAACTGAACTAAGGGTGCCTTTACTGCAGTCTCCCGAGCTCACATGCGCTCACAGGTGAGCCCATTCCCCCCATGTGCAGGCAGCCAGTGACTGGGATTCACCCTGCTAAACACAGGTCTTCCCACAAGACTGAAACTCAGCCTAAAGAGAAAACCAGCTTAAGATCTATCTATCGTAGCGTATCGTCGAAGCCCTTTACCCTTAATGAATTATCCAGCAATAGATACATTCATATCTCTTGTCCATATATACATTGGAAGGCAGTTGACAAGGTTTTGGCCATAAATGTCTTTCAAAGAGCGACTTTTCTGTGAGTATCTTGTGAGATTTTTGACCACGTCACATAATTTGTGCGCTCTCTGATTGGAGACTGAAGCAATATGAACAAGAAAGTGAAAATCAAAGTGATTTCGAGACAGCTGCACCAATTTCTCATTAAAAGATACTTGAAAATAGCTGTGTGATTTTTACTTTTTGGCAAACTTCCTTTTGGACAAAATTCATTTACTTAAACATTCACAGATATTAAATTACACAAGTCACACAAGGAATTAAAATGAACACACAGGAATAGATATTAGCTGTTGTAAAGCAACACTACTCCAGAGACTGCTGATTTACATCAGTTAGGAATTTGGCGAGCAGGTTTTATTTGGTTCTATGTTCATAGATGATTTCCCATTCATCCAGATTTACTAGAGCTTGTTAAAATTCTCTTTAACAATTTTAGATAGGAAGCTCTATAAACCACTGACTTTATTTTTTTGTATAAGAGATGATACATTTGCAAAGCATTTTTTACGACTTCAAGATAGGCTCAAATGTGGGAAAGACACTGAATGGCAAAGGTAGATTAAAGTATCTTGATCCTCAGCATCCACTCATTGTGAGAGGAATAAAGGGCCGTTTTACAGGTCCACATCCTTTGCTCTAAGAGGTACTTATGTTATCATAATGGATTTGGTAAATAACTAGAATCAAGGCACACAAGGGATAGAAAGACTGCAGGAAAAAATAGCATCTTCTCTTCACACAGAAAATTCCCAATGATAAAATCTGAATTTGCATTTTGTTTGTACTACAAAAAAAATTGGCAATATCTCTGTCCTGTGACTGGAGGAGTGTCTGAGCATCTCCAGCTTCCTGCAAATGCATGTAAATTTACAATGTGGTCTACAAAAACATTTATGCATGCAATTTTAACATTTGCTTTCAAGAAATATTTATACACAGCTAATTTGAAATATTGAGTACTGAGAGAGAACATGAACGAGAAGCAGCCATTGCAAAAAGCATTGATGTAGAAATTCCAACATAATACTAATCTTCATGCATTACTTGCCTGGCTATCGAGTACCAGGTTGCTGGCTAGGATGAACCAGTGTCCTATTACTTATGTCAGAAGACAAGCGATAGCACCCATCTTTCTTCTCTCTCTATCTCTAGATATTCCATAGTTTTTATTTTTAAAAGAAAACTATCTCTATAAACCTTTGCTGGAGAGAGAGAAGTCCACAGTGCCTATCAAGGCTTACCCAGACTCCCACAGACAAACTTTCACATCCTTTGCAGGTTTCTTTTTAGCATAATTCACTAGTGACTTTTTGCAATGCTCATCCTGTTTTACATCCCAAACTAAATAACCTTTTTCTTCTTAGCAGTCATTTGAATAATCCATTTTATTCTATGGCAGACAAAATCAACATCTGACACATTCTACTCTCTTCCTTCCACACCAGCTTCACTCTGCCATGGCTTAGTTCAGAAAGCAATTAAGTTTCCTGTGGCAGCTGATCACCTCAGTTCAGCAACAAAATCATTTCAATTTCAGCAGTATGTAAAATCGAATGAGAACAGTGGAGCAGAACAAATTCTTCAGTACATGAAATCCTGTTTTAGTATTACGAAAACTGTTTCAGAGGTTTTATCTAATACCTAATGCATCACTGCAAGCTACCACTTCGGATCAGCTCCAAAACGATATGGGCAACTCTGTCATGTTAATTTTCTAGCTACATAATTACCAACAGAAATAACAGCACTGGAAAGAAAAAAACCTAACAAGCCACTTGCAAAAACACTATAGTCCTCCTAGAAATATGAAAATTCTTCAAAATTCTTCTTCATATGAAAAGAGCATTGTATAATTACAAATTTGGTGATTTCTAAAAAAGGCTTTGAAAATAATTTGTGAAGGAGTGAAAAAACATGAAATGGTGAGAAGGCTGGCCTGTGCACTCTCCCTGGCAATCTCCACATCTCAGTCCTGTCTGGTGGCAGGTACCTACCCATAGGTGACATCCAGTGCCTCGGCAGATCAGCCCTAGCACAACGTGTCCACAGCTTTTGGGGAGCTAACTCTTGGCTGGCCAGATGGTTAAACGATAATTGGACTTTGGAAGCTGACTGCGTCCCCTCCCCAGCGTCTTGTAACGGAGGCGCGCGCAGTTCAACAGAAAAATGGTCCCACTGGAGATCCTTATGAGACTTTCAACAGTTACAAAATGTCCACATATAATATATCCTCTCACATCCATCTGCAAAGTGCTGGACAGGTACATGAAAGGACAAATCCTAAGCTATCTTTTTCCTCTAGGGCACTGCAAAGCCCTCAATAAAAGTGTTACCTTTGGAGTCACACCATAGGAAGGCAGGCCAGCAAGAGACACATATAAAGGTCTGCATCAGGCACTATGGAGCAAGAGGGACTAGAGGTGTTATTAAGACTGGCAAGGAGGGGGGGATTTAGTAACTGAGTGAGGACAGGAAGGCTCCAGCTGGAGGAACCAAAGACCAAAGAGATACCCATATCCAGATTTTGCCCATAAAACCTATATTGAGGTGCGTACTAATTGCACATAGTGCTAGAGCCCAGTAACTAAGGTATTTATTCTAACAGTAATCAGACAGTTGCTTATACCAATGCTCCACTCTGATAATGTCACCCACACAAGACCTGTTTACTCCAGAGTCATTTAAAAGCCTATTTTTGGAGCTTAGAGGTTGCTACTTTTC
>NW_009213528.1:249463-257093 GCF_000690835.1 Fulmarus glacialis | reverse complement strand
CGTCAAACCCCATTGCTATCGTCTCTCAACAGAGAGAGGGGAAATTAGGAGTACCTGCAGACAGACCGGCTTTGTCCCTCTACCGCATCTGAGGTTTATTTGTCCAGTGCTCTTATTGGGATCTCAGGGTCTAATGCAAATGCAAACGACGAACAGACATTGGCCTATCCCTTGATACTGTACCCTGTTCTGTTTATCAAAGCTTTCTGCGCTCCTCCGTATTTATTTTTAGACTAATGGTTTTCATGATCCAAGTCTGGAGACTCAAGTGTCACTTCAGTAGTCAGTATCACTATGGTATCAGCTACTGTACTGGGATAAAAATCAAAGGTGAGCAAATTGAACCAGGACTTTGTACGGACACTTCGAAGGCTGGGAAATCTCTTCCATTAACCCACTTTTAAAAGAAGTTTGCTCTCTCCTGCTTCAAGACATCTCCTTCAGCACATTTGCTGATGACTGCTGCCGAGTAATCAAGGCAGTGGCTTGTGTTTAGGCCTGGGGGAAGGAAATAAAGAGTTGGGATCCAGAAACAGAAGAGAGAAATAAGACTTCAGATGTTGCTCTGAGCAGCGGCAGTCTCAATGAGGTCAAAATTTGGCCCTAAAACTTCATTTTTACTAGAAAATATCATGACACAGGGATGCCAGATATTTCTGCATAGTTTGTTGAAGGCACATAAACAGGCAGTGACCGCTTACTTGTCCAGTAAATCAGTGGAAAGATTTCCAAACTGGTTCGGATAAGCCTTCGTCAGGCCCAAGGTCAGCTCTTGTAAGACTGAGTTTGGTTCATTGGGACATCCTTGGATTTTATCATTGACGTTACTGGGATCTTGCTGAAGCTGTTTGCCACGCTCCACTGACTAATACTTTTACAACTGCTTTTCTTAGAAAGGAAAAAAGCTCACATTATCTTTAAAGCAGGTGCCAGTAAAGCCCATTTTTGACAACTGTTTTTCCCATCTAGGCATACTGTAGGCTAGGTGACGGTTCACCTGCCATCAGGAACTCATTCAGCTGCTACACTGCTTTCTTTTATTGTACTGTAACTGCCCTGTGGCGCATATAATCATCTCCGAGCAGTTGGCCTGAGGCAATTAGTGGAATCCCTGCCCCTCAGGTAGGGAATAAATAAAGGATCTGTCACCACCAAATAAGCTGTGAAACAAAGCTCCAAGGACGTTTGCCGAAGCAGGTGACCAAGAAACCAAAGTTGCTGAGCCACTAATGTACTGCGATGGAAATAAGTGTATGATACAACTTGGCTGCCAGCATCCTTAATTACAGGACATGGCATCATTTGATTCACAATGGAATAAATGGATATATTTATATGTTTGGAGGTTTGAATGAGGATTTCCTGATTTCCTGATGAAGTCATTCCTTTATTACAGCAGCACCTTTCATGGACCTCTACAGCTAAGGTCAAGTCAGCATTTCCATTAAAAATATCAAACCTATTTTCAGGGCTTTATTATTACTCATTTATAGAAAAACTCTGTACCGGATGAGACTTGGCATACAGGGCGTCAGTCCAGAGTAGAGAAAGGGAGAGGTGGACATTTTGCTCTGTTCTTTGCTTTAAGTACACAAATAAATGCACAAATGCTAAGTAGTAGCAAATGATGTCTTTTAAAGACTAATAAATCCTGCATAAGCTTTTTCCTATAAACCCTAAACACAGACTTCTGCTCTCGAGTACATGGGGGGAGAATATTAAAAACTATTAAGGGTTTTTGTCTGGGAAAGTAACTGCTTCCCATGTGCAGCGACTTCTTTTCCAAGAGTAATTTTACAATGCATTTTATTAACTGAAGACTCTGCACAATTAATACATCAGACTGCAGACAAGGGCTCAGCATAGTAAACAAAATGAGAGTTTTGTTCCAGCGTTGCTCTTGTATTGATGTAAATGCAGATAGCTCTCCCAGAAGCAGCAGACCCACATGGGTGTAAGACCTCTGCCAGGGAAAGGAGGAGTCAGGCCCTGCGCGCTCTGCCCCGGGAGCCCTTGAACAGGAGGTTGTAATGACTTCAAAGGAGCTGTTGTGCTCTTTCATGGGAATAATCAATGTACAATGCAACCTTGTTTATCCGAAGGGCTCAGGTGACACTTAGAACCTCCTGATAAAAAGTGGTGGGGATGAAGGAGGGAAAGGTCCAGATGGGTGTGACAAGATCACCCTCCAGGGATCAGGAATCGCCTCTGCCTGCTGAAAATTGGGAGGACATGTCCCCCAAGACCTTTGGCCAGACCTCTCTCTGCAGCAGATGCTTTTTGGAACTCAACCTAGTCTTGAAAGAAAGCTCCTGCCACAGCTCACAGCAGCCACGCAACGGAGTGGTTTATTCCCGATGCACACAGTGTCAGTGCAGGGAGCGTACCTGTCCAGGACTTCTACAATGTGGCACTGATCCTACTGTGCCCCAGTGTGCCCAGTCGCACCCATTTACACATTTGGTTTCTTCCATTTTGTGGAAGGAGGCTGCACAAGGAGCCTCTCCGCAGTCTGTCACACCCTCAGCCTTATTTGAAATGCCACGCTTTGAGAGCCAGAGTCCTGCGCTTGCAATATCCAGGAAGGGTGGAGGAACTTGAGCTGTCAGGAGGTTTGCTGGTTGATTATATAATTTCTTTCTGCTTTGTGCTTTCTTTTATCTGCCACTCTTGGGACCAGGGCCCTGGGTCAGGGTCAAGCTTGATTACGATGGTGCTCTGCAAACACCTCCTAAGAGCTTTTTCCCAAAAAGCAGACCACCTGAAAAGAGACCTACTTGGCTAAAATTGCACACCCACACACTGGAATTTTAGATTTCCTAACTACTTGCCCATTGCCTGATCATCCTGCACACACTGCTGGTAATGGTCTGGCCCCGTATTCGGCTGTACCGTATTCCTTTTGGCACCTCCACGTGGCTCTTCTGATGTTTCCATCAATTCAAATTGAAGGGGAAATCCTGAGCAATGCGCTGTTCCTAGAAGATAGCAGATGGTGTGGAGTTTGGACTGCAGTGTAGCTGTACAAAAGGGGAATGAAGGAGCAGGGATTACAAAGGATTTATTTATGGACAGGCTGAGAGTAAGTTTGCCACCTGTACTTTAAATTTTGGCACTGTTCTGTTTTTATATTTTGCAGAGCCCATGAAAATGGAAGATGCTGCAGCAACTGGGTCTTTGGTCTTATGGTGACATAATTTGAGAATATGCATTTGGGTATTTTGCTTTGTAGAGGGAGACTCCTGAGCTAGAAAAAAAACCCCAAACAAAACAAACAAAAAAACTCCCAGCAAAATATATGAAGTTTTTCTCTTCTAATTTAGCGACGTAAAGGTGGTAGGATGTTTGGGAATAAGGAGCCAGATGGAGGAAGGATTAGATGAACACTGACTTGTCTTCTGTGTCGCTGTCATTCACAAAGCTGAGCTCACAGGCATTTCACTCACAAAAGGAGAAGCTTTCTAATATGACTCTCCTCTTGGCACCAAGGCTGCATCCACTAGATCTAACATACTCCCGAGGCGTGATGAGCTCAGACTTACTGAAAACTGGACTAATGGAAATGGTGGTTTCAAACCCTGTACATCAATGGGGACCATTTCAGAATGTCTCCAGGACATGCAGTACAGATGTGCCAGAAGAAACTACATGATGATTAACCTCCAAAACATTTCTAACGCAGGCAGAGTCTAGGGTAATTCCTTTCCTTGTAGTATATTCAGTACTGCCTGGCTAGGGATACTGCCTTTTCATCCGGAACAGTCCCATATAGCACGACCAAACATAAGAAACAAGAACAGATCAAAGAGCTGTTATATCCCCCCAAATTCTACTAAAGTCTTAAATATCATATCTGTTGCTTAATCAGAGCCCCATATTCAACAGAAGAAACCAAAGCCAAGAGAGTTACTACAAAACGGGTTTGCGTAGCGGTATCAGGCTCACAGTCAAGTGGGAATACATCCCTGATCTGCTCAGGTATGAAATGATGTTCTGTGCTGTCAGATTCACTTCTATGGCCAACATCAGAAGCCGGTGATCGCCTTCCCTTAGGTCATCACTTAATACTCTGGCCGATTTTGTGCTCTAACTCTAATGCACAGATATCCTCGATGGTTTTTTGCGCAAATCTGCTTGTCTAAGTGGAACGGAAGACTGTAAAACATTGAGTGTCTGTAACAAATGTTTCATGCTCGCTAACGTCGACCAGAAGCCAACAACTGATGCACTCAGCAACTTCCTTGCATTGCACTAACCATTTATGAATGCAAACCCATTACTGCAGCCCCTTCTACCTTAAACACACACACTGCTAAGTACACGACCTCTCCAGAAAAGAGTTTTTTAAGAACACAGGGACAGCCATACCAGGGCAGGATTCCACCCAGCCCCAGAACTGATCCTGTCTCCAACAACGACCAGTAGCGCAGACCTAGGGACGGAGTATGAAAAATAGGGCGATAACCTGAGTACACTCGAGCAATATGCCTGACATATGCATGCTTTAGGTAGACAGAGAAGACTGAAGATGCTGTTTGCTATTTGCACTTTGGAAACTTTATGCGCTCTTGGTGCAGTGACCTACAGAGTAAGGAATCCCTAAGAACTCATTAATAGGTGGTGTCTCATATAGCTCCACTGAGACTGAAAATGAGAAATAAAACACAGACTATTTGGGAGAGTTGCCTGTATATTTCACTGAAACATTTTAGATTTCCAAATGTTTCCTATTATTTATCATTTTATATATTTGCTCTTTTGAATTCCAAGGTAATGGGCCAAGTCTAGGAAGACTAGAACAGGATCCAACCAAACCAGAAAAGAAAATTAAATCGTCACTTTGCTAAACATGACTCGAGCCCACAAAAGCAAGAAAAAGCAGCGTTAAGGCTCAAATGCCACCCTTGCCTCTGTCTGCTGCCTTTCAGGGAGTCTCCAAAGTAGGGGTGATTTCACAGGTCACACGCAATGCCCAGGCACCACAAGATAGGTTAAGGAGGGAGTCCCAGCCTTAACTCTGCATGTCGTTCCTTCTGTGGTTTCAAAGTCAGACTCTCAATGTTAGTACAACCTATTTTTTGTGGTTTAATAAATCACATACTTCAGCTTATGTAATGACTCAGAGTGAGTGATTGTATTCTCTTCTGGCCCAGAGGTGGTGTGATCATATCCCAGCTCTGTAAGGCAATGGAAATCAATGGTTGCTGCTGGATTCATTTCAGGCAGGCTGGGGTGTGTGGAGGTGGTGAGGGGCTGGCTCAAACTTTGAAAGTTTACTAGTTCCAGATGTAGTTGTTTACAAAAAATAAAACATTTTTGAATCAGCTTGCGGTTCAAATCTCCTTCCTGACCTTCCCTTACCAAAACAGACTAAAAAGACATGGCTGAGTCCTTCTGCTGACTGACAGCCCGTTATACTTGATCTAGTTTTCTCCTTGTTTTAAAACATTTTGCGAGTCCAACTACCTGCTGAAGTTTAAACATCCTTAAGAGCTGCACGGGGATGTGAAGTCACACACCGCTCAGTGCCAAGGTTTGCTCTCCTGCACATCTAGCAGTGAAATCTGAAGCTGTTCACTGCTGCACACATCCTCCTCATTAAAAGGCTTTCCCATTACACAGAACTCTCTTGCATGAAGTACTTTGGCACCCTGATTGATTAAATCCCTTTGAAATCGTCTCTGTTACAACACATCTATGTTGCTGAGAGCAAGGGGGAGGAGTGGAGGGAGACTTGCCTGCGTTATAAACTTTTGGGCTGCCCTGCAAAGCAGCAGAAGGAGCAGACAATAAGCGAAGGGCAGTTGTGGATGGGGCCTGACTCTGCTGGTACAAATAGCAACAGCAGAGTTGGATTCAGGCCCGAGACTGAGCCAAACTGCTGCTGAACTCCACCTCGCCCCTGGCACCCAAGGGCCAGACCTTGCCCACCCGGAGGGAGAGACCAGCTGGGGTATCACAGCGGTAAGGGCAGGAAAAGCAGCAGAGCGAGATGTCTGCCAGCAGCGCCAGCCTGTCCTCGGGGAAAAAAGCCCAGCCAGAGCGGTGGCATCCCGCATTTTTGTTATTCCAGCCGCTACTCTGCCATCGGCCCTGCTGTCTTCAAGTGCTGGGGCAGCGACTGAGAAAGGAACCTGCTTTGACAGATGCGTGGCAGATTTCCTCCGTGATTAATTGGTATAAGGGACAACCCATTGCCACTGCAACTTTGTTGAAAGCTCTTTCTCCCAGCAAACCTCGAGGACTTGGGACTCAGCCATGTACATTTACAGAAGTCACTAGTTTCTCATAAATAAGACTGAAGAGAATTTGTTGCAGGAACCGTGTCTGAAAAATGTAACCTAGTTTACAATTTGAAGGGGGTTTTATGACTTTTTTTTTTTTAAATGAATCAAATCCATACATTATGTGTCTGGCATTGTTTGTACTCTGTGGGCAGCTTGTAAGAAGCCAGCCAGAATGGCTGGGTTTCCATATACAGTTGCCCTGCTGTGATCCACAGAACCCCCCCTGCCCTCTTCAGAAGACATCGCTCCCCTTTGAAAATGTGGCGCGCACAGTTTCCTCTCCCGTAACACAATCAAACAGCCCCTCATCACATCCATTTTCAGGGGTTTATATTCAGAACATGTGCAAAGATGCTGTAGAGAAAACTGGTTTGGTGGGGTCAAAAGCAAAGAAGCAGGATACCTGCCTATAAGCATTTTGGGGGGACTGAGGCTTGCATGGCAAATGTAATGCACTATGTGGTATACAGCAACGCTGAGGGGAAAAAAAAACAAAAACCCAAACAAAACCAACGAACAGTATTTGGAAAAGTCTTCTGACGAGGAGAGGGAATTAATGTATTTGCCCCACGTAGTTTGTGTCAGTTTTCCCACTTGTAAACATGTGACTTTTCTGCCTGAAGAGAGAAATACAGGGTGAAAGCCGTTTCCTTATCCAAATCCTACATCTCATGAGTCCAAGAAACAAAGACTCCAAGAAATTAAGTTTTAAAGTGAAAATAGTTCTCTTCAACTTCACAGCATACAAAAATACTGCTCTAAGTGCTCAGAGACCCTGCATGAAACAAAAATGAGAGTTCATCCTTCTGGAGAATAATGGAAAGAAAAAAAAAAGAAAACTTCTAAGCTGCCTTTGCTCCAGCATCCTCTAACCAGCACTTCACATGTATCTTTTAGCTATAATGTTTCACACATCTGATTTTGAAGAGCATTTTCATATTTCCCTTTGAATTATTATGTTTTTCTTGGTTCTCATTACAGCAATGAGGGGACCCAACACCCCTCATAATGAAAGGCAGAGCAAGAATGAACAATAAGAATTGGAACTTCCCACCAAAGTCTGTGAAAAAACAATTATGCTTCTATCTGAGAAATCAGAGCGCGGCACTGGGGGGCCAGCAGCCACACCAGCTTACGGAGTTTGTGCCCACCCCACGTGCTGGTTCCCAGCGCTGAACTCAGCCTGCAGCGTCTTGGCTGTGACAAGCCAGCAGTTTGTGGGGCCGCGCTGTAAACCGCGGCAGTGAACGGATCCAGGTTTAAAAATAAACCTGGAAAATAATAAACCCAGATCAATTCACTGATCTGATTTAAATAAGGCCACACGAACAGCTGTCAGGACA
>NW_009213528.1:229596-249432 GCF_000690835.1 Fulmarus glacialis | reverse complement strand
GTCAGCGGGGTGAAAATGAGCACCTGAAAGGGAAGTTCCTTAAACCACTGTTGCTGCCACAACTACAGCCTGGTAGGCTGGGTTTCATGGTGACATTTGGGGTAAGGAATGAAGGATCTGCAGTGCAAAACCTCTAAAATTCCTCCAAGGGAAGCAGTAAGAGAAATGGCTGAGCTTCACCCCGCTCTAACCATTGCTTTGCCTCTCCAGGCATGGTAATTTGATCGAAGCACTCTACACAGTATGGATTGTCCACTACTCCCTCTGCCCTGGGCTGAAGCTCCGCTTCCCTACTTGCATCAATTATTCTCCAGCTTCCCTCCCTGCCACCCCTGGACTCCTCTGTATTTCAACATTCTCTCTCTTAATTTTCTTTTGGATTTAAAATAAACCTTTTGAAGAGATATTTCCTTTCCAGTGTTATACTACAATGTAGTCCAGGTCTGCATTTGATTAGTAAATTCATCCCATGCTGGTGTTTTTGTATCCTCAGTGTCATGTACATTTAATAAAATGCTATACCCCCTCTGTCCCCAGGTTTTTTTCAAAGGGAAGATGTGTGTTAAAGTGATAGGAATATTCTTGTCGGAGAAAGGAAAAGGAAAAGGAATTCCGAAGTGGTTAAAGTTAATAACCAGAAGTTTCCAAAAGAGCCAGCAGAAGTGGCAGGCAGCAAACACACAGGTCACGGAGCACTTCCACGTCTTCCAGCCATGTTTGAAGGCAACAAGCACCTTTGAAAACAGCCAAGGATGCTTCCAGTTGCCTCTGAAAACTGTCAGGAGGTGTCACTGCTGGTGCCTCCAACTGCAGGAGCCTTTTTTAGGGCCCAGAGCCACCAGTAACCCAGAGGCTGCTGGCCAAGAGCAGGAGGGGAGCCAGGAGAAAAGCAGCATTTCTGCAGAGAAGGGAAGTGGATAGCAAAGTGGCATATTCAGAGGTGCAAGAAGTAGTAAGGACCATACACCTGGGCAACATGTGCAGAAAACAACAAAAAGAAGGAAACCAAGCACAGAAATAAGTGCCCAAGAGTAAGGCTAGGTGCTGGGGAAAGGTTGGGGTGTGGAGGTGTGGAAGGCAGGGAGAAAAGATGTAGAGAAGACAAGGGAAGGAGCTGACAAAGAGGCAGAAATGGGAAGAGGAGAGAGAAGCGTGGCCAGGCTGTGGCCTTCAGCTGGTAACCCAGCTGCTACCTTTTACCCTCGGAAAAAAGCAGTGAGGAGCCCAGGACAGCACTGAGCACACACTGAGGCATCTTACATTTCATGTGAAACGCAGCTCAGTAATCCCTCCGTTCAGACTGGGTTGCATCCATCCCTTTGCACTTGTGTCCTTCAGGCATAGGTGAAGCTCAGTGCAAATCTTTACAGGACCAGAAGTATCACCAGCAAAAAATCAGAAATACCCAGACCCTACTCAGAGGTAAAATGCTTCACGGTTGCGTTTGTGGATGGGGTGTATTGGGGCAGACAGGAATAGGAGCTGATCTCACAAATAAAACGTGGCCCAAAGGATAAAACCACTGTGGGGAAGGTGCTCCTTGGTTCACTCAAATTAGATATTCTATCAGGATCTGTCAGCATCCTTTCCCCACATTTCCCTCAGCTCCCAGAATCAGCCCAGAGCTCAGACGTGAACAATGAAATGTTAATCTGATCCATTGCAGCCAGCAATTTAAAAAAAACATCCCAGAAGTCACCTCTTCTACAAACATACCCATCTAAAAGGGATATTAGTTGATGCTTTTGCAAAGAAACGCTAAGACAAGGCTGCTTTTGTTATAAGAAAGGTCTCCCAGTGACAGACAGCTGCTGTGCCATGCTATGCAGAAGACTGCAGATACGAATTACCTCGCAGTGAAACATCCCAGGCACCAGTATTTTGAATGTTTATCATCAGCTGGTGAAATGAAAGGGGTCTCCGGCATTTCAGAGGGGATAGCCAGGAATAATTGCTGACACAACATCTTAGCTAGCACTTTCTAGAAGATAGCCTCATTAAAAGGAAAAGTCAGAAGAGGAAAGCTTACTAGAGTGCTTGCAGAGACGGCTTACGTGAAGGAACTGAAAATGAGCAGAAGGGTTGATAAAAGGCATAGAGGTTTTACACAATAGCATATTCTCCTATAAACCACCTAATTCTTCTACTTGGTATTCATCACTGTCAGAAGCCTTTACAGCAGTGAATGAAGGCTTTATGCTTAGCCTCATTATCAGCTCAATGATAGAGGGCAAGCCATGCACATGAAGTTCAGTACCAGAGATATGTTGTTAAAATGCTGCAATTTGTCAGCATTTAGATAAACAAATGAGGGGCAGATCGAGTGTGTGAAGTGACCTCTGCAGCATTCACGGGATATTTTGCCACTTGTTCTGAAAAACGTATTCAAATCGCTCTAGATTTGCTTGGGTGGAATGAGAAAACATTGATTAAAAAAAAAATCTCTTTGAGCAAGACAGAGGTTTACTCTCATTTTCTTTTAAGTTGTTTCTCTCTCTGTAACCCTGTTCTTTGTTTACTATTGTGCTTCCCATAGACCCCACATTCCAGTAAGGCTTCTTGGGCTTGATCCTGAGCAACTGGACTCGCCAGCACATTCCTGGTGGCTTATTCGCCAGGACAGGCTCAGCGGCCTGTCACTCGGCGGTGTGAAGAGTTCAAAAACAACTAATAACCCATGTGAAATGATAACATATCACAGTGACGTAACTGAAGGAATGTGCTCTTCCCTGCTTCAGCTAATAAATAGAACACCAAAGCAAAAAATAAAAAAGGAAAAAAAATCTTTAAAGATTTGACACTCTCATTCCTTTCCATTGGGAAAGATGATCTTTTAGTTTTTATTTTCAGTAATATTTATGCCGAGGCTTACGTTTGCCTGTTTCCTGTCAATTCTTTCTCCCAGCGCTCAAGTGAAACACGCTTGAAGAGCAGACAATGCTTCTTTGCAGAGGACTCCATTTCTCAGTTTCTTACAGAGTTTTTAATGATGCTGTGAAAGCCAGGCACCCGAGAAATCAAATCAAATGAATTGTAACACTTTCTGAAAAGCGAGATTATGCTACAATGGGGTTTCAATCACCTCCGGGAGAACGTTTGTCTGAAATCAGGCCTTCCTCAGATTATACACAGCTGTTGAGCTGCCTAATGCTTTCACAGTTTTCCTATGTTGAAGGAAAACCTTGGTGGCATGGGATCACCATCAATCTCAATACCTCATACAAAGTGGAGTCACTAAAGTCTCATTTGCAGCCCCTTTTCTTTTTGGCCTATACACAAACTTTTCTGCTCATTTGAAGAGAATTATGTGGGCTTAATTAAGTGTAGTTACTTATTGGTAGCACAGTGCCCAATCAATGAGATGTGCAGATGTGATGTGAAACGATGGGGCGATGCTGTTGTGAAGAATACAAATCAGGGTGATGGCTATTATTTGTACCCAAAAGAAGTTATTTGGGACTCAATTATCCCATTCATAGTAATGGTGGTGCACCAGATGGTTACAATGCATGAGAGTCTTCCATGACCATAACATTTCTTCTGAGCACCTTTTCTTCTTCTCTAATTCACCATACGACGATTAGTTTCTTATTGGGTGTTTATTGAAATGAGGGGGGCTAAGGAACAGATTTAGTGCATCAAGGAACAAAAGGCAGGGGCGACCCATGAATCAAAATAAGAGACTGCAGCTTGCTCTGTTGTTTTTCAGAGGCCTTGAAATAGTCGCCTTGCAGCTTATCTGCAATGACCTTCCCTCCCCTCCTTTCTTTTGCCTCCTTCTCTCCCCAAGTCCAGGAGATGTAAAGTTTTTCAAATCTGACCGGCTGCTGTGCCGTCTGTCAAAGCCTTTCCAGCCAAGTGAGCAGTTTTCATTTAATTCACTGAGTTGTCCTCAATAAAATTAATTCCTTCTCATCGGCACCATTGAAGCAGCGAATAGGAACAAAACCAAACGAGGTTGTGAATATAGTGCTGGTCATTAACTAGGGGCATTGACTCTATCATCTGTTCATCCCTTCGTCTCATTGAGGTGTTTGCAACATAAAAGGAAAAGCAAAGCGGGTGGGGAGAAAGTGAGAACAGAAAAGCCTAAGGAGCCATGTTCTCAGCCAGACAAAACCAGCTTATTTCCACCGCAACCAATGAAGCAACAGCCGTTTCTACCAGAAGGATCTGACACTTGCATTGGCACTGTCCTAAAGCTCTTGCCCATCGCCTGTGTGAATCAGTTGGCGGGAGGTTAGGCAAAGGTATCCGAACATGCATGCTTTGCATGTGCAGAAAAAGGGGAGCAACTAGGCACATTGCAGCCACATGCCACTGATTGTTATGTTTCAGTCTTCCTCTTTGGGAGAAGAAACTTTCTGCCTGGGCTCAGGTGAAAGTCCTCCAGGCAGCAGCTGTTTTGGGCTTGTACTCCAGGACTGGCAGAGCTCCGTGCTTATGGCAGAATGGGAAGCATGTTGAAAATGAGTTAGCCTTTTCCCTTGGCAATCATCGCTTTCTAAGTTCTTTTACCTCCTGAGCCCAGCAGTGTAGTGGCACTCCCAGACTGTCCTGGTGCAGGATAAGGAGCGTGTAGGCTTTAGTTTTAGCGTACCTGTTGTTATGGTTACGTTTGTTTGTTAAACATAATGATGGCGTTGGGAGTAATGCGTTCATGACTTTCCTGATTAAGACAACGGCATAGCTCTGGTGGCGTCTACTTGAAACTTGATCATGTGGCTTCAGAGGCTGGCAACCACATCCTACTTTGGGGTTAGCCAAATAAAACTATATTTTGGTTTAGTGCTGCTAGCTTTGAGGAAATGATGGTTATGAAATTTGGGCCAGAGTTTATGTTTACTTAAACTACAGCTGCCACGAGACAGAGTCCATCTTTCCTAACAAAGGAAAGCAGCATACGAAATATGTCTTTTTTAATAACATTTTTCAAAGGTGTTTTCCAACTTAAAGACACAGGTACTACAGTGCCACTTGTGTTCTGAAACCTATATTAAAATGACACTAAGCTGCAACCCACAAGCTCGTCATGCTTTGTAAACTGTTTATTATTTGCAAATACATAAAACTTGATGACATGTATTGCATAGATCTAATTTCAACCATGTCTTTTCTTTAATAAACAAAACATGCTGTACCAGCAGAGCTATAACCAAGTGATGATAACATCTGGTTTTCAGACCATGAACGGATCAGAAAGATAACTTTTTTCTCCCAAAACAACAAGAAAATGGAAAAAGGAATAATCCCAAATCTGGCTTTTTGACCACTACTGAATAAGCAGGGGCAGATTTTCAAAGACAAGTAAGGGTTTCACCATTCCTATCTGCTATTGTTTCAACCAGTATGCTTAACACTGATCTAGGAATTAAATGCTTCTCTAAAACGTCTAGATTCAAACGGACCATACGTGTGCTAAGATATTTCATGCCTATTTTACAAGAAAGATGAGGAAACAGAAGGCTTCAGATGGTTTCAGATTCCATTTTTTCCTTTTCTTGATACAGGCCTGCTATGGTGACTTTGGGTCCCCATAATCCTGTTGTCCATCTCAGTTACGTTCTTTACCGAATAAGATAGACCTCTGCGCTGCACGAGAATCAGAGCCTTTATTTTCTATTTTTTCTAGCTCAGGAATAATACCTTGCACTGCCAGACCGTGTCTCAATAGCCTGTTGGGAAGACACCAGAGCCAGAGACCTTCTCCAGCGCATCCCTGATCTGGACAGGCAGAGGACCAGGGTTGTGGGAAATCTACCTCACAACTTAGATGCAGACCTGCTTTTCCACCAGCAGAAGTGAGAATAAAAACTAGAAGCCCTGATTCAAGTCATCTTCTCTGCATTACTGTCCTTTCATTAACTAGATCAAATAGCCATATAGTCTCTATCATGCTTTTGGAGCAGATCCCTTCAAGGCAAGCAGACAGGCAGCTAGAGAACAAAGACACAACATTAGTGATCTCAAGAAGTGGAATGGAACTTTTCTCCAGGGGTGAGTAGATTAGAAATTATATGATCTGTTATGTTAGGTGGAGAATAAAACTCTGGACTCACTTCAGTTGAATGCAAGTCTTCCATTGACCTCAGTGGGTACACAATTTCACATAGTGCTTTCTATTCTGTAGCTTAACGTCATCGCAATCCAGGGGCGTAATACTGGGAGTTCAGATTCTTCTTCAAACCAGACTGCAACTAACTGAATTTTGGCACAGCTTTCCTGACCATTATGCAGTTTTTTAAAATGGGAATCATGTTAGTCAAAGTGAATTACGGTCTGTACCCTCTTTGGTAAACTCTAGGATAATTCCACATTTTGGCTCATAGACTTGCAAAACCCCAATCAGATCTCATCTCACTGCAACTGGGAGGCTTGGAGTAGTTATCCAATATGGCTAAAACCGTAAAACTTTGTTCCCACAGTGTTTTCACATTAGGCTTTAACCAAGATCCAGACCCTGTTTTGCAAAATTGAGAAATGAAGCTAAGGTCTGTTCCGATTTCCTGCATAACTGCTCTGACTAATTCTGTACTAATTCATCTAAGCAAATTTAGACCCAGCTGCCAGCAGGTGTGCTGGAAGCTTCAAGGCTATGGGGAAGTCGGATGCAGAGGGACAGCTCTACCTATGACGCTACGCATGTTAAATCCTCAAAGATTTGCCTTCCCCTACAGCTATTTTTATTGACTCTTATTCATCTTCCTGTACCAGAGGCTCAGGCTAGTCCGGGTGCTACTGGACTACATCTTTTCTAACACGTTATAAAAGTGATTCTCTGTCCTCAGGGCTTCAGGGAGATGTAGACTGATTTTTATGATAGGTGCCTAAATATCTCTGAAAAGCTCAGTCTTACAGACCAAGAGGTAAGACGAGGCAAACAGAGGACACTAAGAAGGCCAAAGGCCAGGAGGACGGAGCCATGAAAATCACAGACCTCTCAGCGTGGGACCCACATGCTTCCACCAGCTTTGGCTTTCCCAGTGATGCCAGGGAGACAACTGGGCTTAGGTGTGCCCAAAGTCAGTATCAGACATTATCACACGTTCATGACTGCTCATCTTATACTTCAGTGCCTTCGATGTTTTAACTTTTCTTTTTTTCAGACATTGTTCCGATGACACTGTAGTTTCAGATTTCCACTCAGACTGGCCTTATTACAGCAAAATACAACCCCCCGATATTTATGATGCTATTTTGTCTCCCAAGCAAGCAGAGAAGTTTTTTCCCATACATTTTGTTTTGATCTTATCTATTAAGGGCTATAGCCCCTTCGTTTTATGCAGGTCTCTTATTTTTGTTCTTTAGTAAGAATACAGCCATGCAAAAATATGTGTGATGAAGCCTTAAACCCCCTGAGACCTATTCAGTGTGGAACTTTGCTATGAACTTGAATGTACAAAGGAATGTCTCTCATTAATGGACATTTATATATCATCCGCATAATGAGTCTTTTTCTATTCCCTCTCCCCTTTTTATGCCTTTTATCATTTGACATTGGCCATACATTGGCTGTCGGAGGTCAGTTACAAGACCAAGGTTTGGATGAGAACATTATAGCTCACTTTGTGGAGAATCTGAAATATACAGTTGCCATTGACTCCGTCAAGAGCCTTTTTCCATATTTAAGGAAAGAGCTGAAATGAGGATTAGATTTAACTTTGATCAGGGTTAAGGTCAAAACCAGTCATATCTTTTTATAACTATTGAATCAATTATAAATACTATCTGGTTAGGTGGAGTTATTTCAGTTACAGTGGGTTCTATGCCTTTGAAAAGCTATTTTCAAAATAACTGGAAATAATTATTTGTATTGATCTATACATGATATTGTATGTATCTATCTGTTTTTTTCTGGCAAAATTTAAAGACCATAACTACTCTGATAGCTGAGTTAAAAAAAAGGCAAATACATTTTTGTTCCAGATCACATACTCTTCAAACTAACAAATAAGCAGGTATTCCTTTTACAATATCACCTGTACTCAAACAAATGTTTTTTCCAAAACCAAGAGAAGTGTGGCATCCCAAACTTGGATTTTTTTTGTTTTTTGTTTTTTTTTTTAAGCTTATCCACTATTAAGAGTGAAGTTTGCAAACAAAATGCTGGATTCAATTCTGCTGGAAATCTGTCATTCTGAACAAAATCTGTCATTCATTTAGAACCATTGTGCCTCTGCAGGGCTAAAATATTAAATGAGATATTTATGTGGGAAAGTAAAGAGAGTAGCACTTTGAGGACCAAAGTACACATCCTGCATGTTTGTATATTTTCACCAAAGTCATACAAATATTTGTGAGGCCAGATACTTATTTAGGATAAGGTTTTTTTACTCCAAGGCATGAAACTGATTTGCACCTACTGGTCCTAAACATAAAGCCCAAATTGCTACAACTTTCACTTAAACACGCAGGAGCAAAAAAGACCTTCAAGGAGACTTGGGCAGAGGTTCCCATACCAGCAGGAGTGAGTAATGAGATCTGGAGCAGAACTAGCTAGGAAAACGTTACTAAAACAGCTCCAATTGCCTCCCCCAATGGAGTTCTACAAAAATTTTTAAAAACAAAAGTCTTGAAAAAAATTATATTATGACTTTCTTTGGAGCAGAAAGCTTGATGTTCCCTTTTTAAAATTAATTTTCTTTTCAAAATATACTTAAGGCTACGTACATAATACAAATAAATACATACATAAATACATACAAATAAATCAACAGATATAACCACAGTGTGCCTGAAGACACGCAGACTTGCAGTGCCCACATCCCTGGGGTCAAGCTTCTTCCGTCACTGTGTGTAGCTGAAGTCACAGTTTGGTATGGTAGGACACCCCCGTAAGCAACCTTAATAGACCATGCAGTGTGCATCTCCCAGTGTTGTAGCTAGTCTATATAGGGAATAGTGATGCAGGAATGGGATGGTTGGCGGGGATAGCCTTCCTGAGCTCAGTCCCACCACACAATGCTTGAAAGGGAACTTTGTACATCATCTTCCTCTCCTCCAGGAGTGGGAAAGGAAGGCTACAGTCTGAATTGATGTTCCCCCCCTCTTTTAATTAAATACATTTGGTTAGCTGCCATTGGGGCCCTTTGAATTAGGCAGCATTTCCTTGAAGACTGCTTGGAGTCCAAAAATCTCCCAAAGTTTCAAAATTTCATATGACATGAGAACTTCTTCAGTGGCTGATAAAGTTGTTTGTTGAGATTGGAAGCGCCTAACTTCTCTGCTCCTCCAAGCTTCTCTTTTTTCCCTTGCCCCTCCTTCCTCCACCCCCCAACCCTCCCTGCCCTTTTTCAGCATCCTTTGCTTGCAGACTCCAGCTATTGCCCCCATGCCACCCGATGTTTTTCAGCAGAGCTGAGCAGGGGGACACTTCTTGATGCACTGCAGATGTGGGCTGTTAGTGGTGCTTTCACATGGAACTCAAATTGCTTGAAAAGGTTTAACCCTGTGACTAAATTCTCAAACCTGCAAACTGTAAGCAAAGCCTATGCTCCCATCTAGGCTGAAAAGGGCAAGTTAATGAAAGAAACCCCCACCCTAGCAATTCACAGGATGCATGAAAGAAACCTAAACCCCCCACATTCTCAATGCTAATTAAGCAATAATGATCAAGGCACAGAGTATTTCCTGGGGATTAATAACTAACTGGGAGGAGATGATGACCCCAGACAGTCATTAATCCTCAGGAAATGCCCTGCATCGAAGTTGTTATTGCTAGTTCAGGCTAAATATGTGAGAAAAGAGATTTTTTTAAAGTCCATCTTGCTGGAGGTTTTTCTGTATGTTTTCTCTTTGGTTGTGATCATAAGCCCCCTGGAGTAGGACCTCTCAGGTCCACCAGCCAACCAGATTGAACAAAATATTCCTCCAGATCCCAGTATGCTCAGAAATAAAAATTAAATCACAGTTCCTTAAATAGACTCTTCTGCAGATGTATCTTGCTGTTCTCTGGACATTCAAAGCCTGATCCTGAACAATGTAAAGCTGTTCAGCTCCCACAGAGCTCAGCCTCTGGACCCCAAATTTTTGTAACCTCTGAGACTCTCCTCACCTGACCAGCACCGAGCCCATGGAGCTTGCTGCTTCTGAATGCAGGCCCTGACTCTAGGATGTACTTGATTTCGAGCGCACGCTTAACTTTAGGCAAACGTACACTCAACTGACTTAAATAATTTAATAGATGATGTGTGTAACCAGGAACCCTTTGCACCTGAGATGTCACCCTTAGGTCTTTAACTCTCAGCAATTCATAGCCAGTAACAGGTACATGTGCTGAAATTCAAGCATACATAACATTTTTAGGAACTGAAACTGCGTTTAATGGCAACAGTCACAAGCAGACAGGAATCGCCATGCTGTAGAGATCACAGAGGTGCAGTGTAAGACCCAGGCCTTGTGATCACATCAAGGTATTCTCACTTTAAATATCCCTCATCTCAGGTGTGTGTGTCCACAGGGAACACACAACTGGGATCTTCAAAGCAAACAACAATTTCTATTACACTTTTATAAAAGAGAAATGACCAGATCATCCTAATAGTACAACTATTTTTGCAAACTGTTGTTTGTAATGAAGACCCCAAGATGCACACATGCATGCATGAATACATATGCAAAAGAAAAGGAAGAGAAAGCTCCTATTATCACAAGTCTGTCCCCCTTCCCCTGATAGTTCCAGGTCTGCTTAAGAAATAATTTAGCTTCTGCAAATAAAAAATGGAAGTTAAACAAAAACTTCCTCATTAGCATTGGCAGTCTTTAAATTTTACTGAAAACAGAGCTTTTGGTATGCCATTAAACAATTCCTTCAGCTTAGAAAGAAAAATTAAGGAGAGAAAAAAAATGAGAGCGTTTCATCTACATTAATCTTCCCAGCTAGGTTTAAAAAAATATGAAGGCAATAGTAAGTAATAAAAGAAAAACTGCCTTTGCTGAAAATCTTTGCTGTTTAAATATTATAAAGGTTAATAACAGTACAGGGAAACAAATATGTGGTACATGTTTAATACATATATATGCCATATGCTTTTATTAAGAACTGTTTCAGTTCTAAGCATCATTCTCTTAGCTCTTCTGTGTCACTCCTTCTCAAAAGAAAAATGCTAAAGGATGAAAAAGAAAGGTCTAATAACAATAAGCCCTGCCTGAGTTCAGCTCCTACATTAGTCTGAAACCATGGAAAGCATTCAGAATCTGACAGGATTAAGCAAAAGGAAAATACTTAAAAGAAGATAGTTAAAATTCAGCTCCAACTACTGGGAAAATTTAAAAGTGATTTTTTTTTTCCCCCAAAGCAAATTTTGTCATCCCTAACTATAGCATCTCTAATCAGAAGAATCAAAACCAATTCATAAATCATGGCAATACATGTAATACAGAAAGCTCATAAACTAACAAACAGCTATATGAATTAGCAAGCTCCACTTTGCATGGTGCTCTCCCAACATGCTTTCACAGGATCCCTGCTTTATCCTCCACATAAATCTCTTCACTTTGCAGCAATACCAGTCCCTAGTGTTAATAACACAATGTCAGCATTTTGGTACGATTTATATAGGAAAACTACACTGAAAATTGCCCGGTCATTATACATTCCTTTGGAATCAATGAAACACTATAAATCTTTAAATACATTTGTGCTCATATGATTCAGATATGCTCCCTAAATGTACCCTGACATTCATTAGAGGATACTTAAGCATGGTGTTGCAGAGAAAAAAAATTATAATAATGTCTCTAAGTTAATTTTTTTTTTTTAATGGAATACATACAGAGAATATTGCAAGAGCAGGATTGGGAGATCTACTTGTCAGATGAAAATCCGTAACTTTTCTAAACCAGAACCAACCCTACTGCTCCTCCATACCATGAGAGCAGTCACTTGGTCTAAAGTTTCACATTGGCCTATTTCTTATTAGCTGGGTTAAGCTGGCATCAAGGGGCTATCATCTGTCAAAATATCAGCAGGAGAAACAATTGACAAAGCCACCACTTGAGAATGTTGAGTAAACTGGGTAAAAAGCAGTGAAAGAAGTTAATGTGCAACCTGGCACACAGTACCAGCCCAAGCCGTGAGAACCACTTATGTGATAATTGGTCCCTCACAATATCTTCTGCTCTGTAAAACATTGTCTTGGGCTTGTCTTTCAGCACAGGAACGGATCTTTTTGAGACGCAATGAAACAAACACCCACCTGAAAGCCCCCTCCAGCTGACAGGGGAGGAATTCAGGTGGGAAAGCTTGCAATTTCTGAACAGCTACAAACAGTTTCAGGTAACTCCAGACTCACCCAGGGTCAGTAGAAAAAAGCAAACCATTTTTTGAAAGACGAAACAACACATTTATATGCAGCCATTTATTCAGTTCAGACAGAAACGAGTAACCTCTGGGATTCAAAGTATCTCTCTCTCCATTTTTATCCTCCTTGTTGTTCAGCCTTAAAAAAATCCTTATTGTACTGAATAAGCATTACTAGGGGGAGAAATGTGAAACCAGGAATCAGAACAGAAACAGAGAAAATTAACAAAGCTGGTCTGTCTACAAAGTAGGAACCCAGGCAGCAGAAATATTAGAACGTATGAATAGATTACGAAACATCTTGTAATACAGGTGTTTCATAGCGCATCCAAGCTTCTGTCAGCCTTTCTTTATGTACATAGGTATAAATATCTATACATACATCTATATATAAGTTTTTCAAAGTTGAGGGAGTGGGGGGCAGAGTGACTAAAATCAAAGCTAGTGAAGTATCACCACATCAACATTCATACATGTTCATATACATATGCATTTTGAAAGAGAGCACTGCTGTGCAGAGGCGAGAGTGCAAGTCATCATCTGAAACCTATCCTTAAAGGATAGATGATGCAAAAAAAGCTTTAAGTGGAGTGGTAAAATTCACCCTATAAGGCAAATTATTTTACTTTCTGAAGTTGGTTCACTTTGAGCTTGTAAAGTGACCTAGGAGACTGTTCTAAAATGGGATCTTCTTGAGAGAAAGGGTCTGATTTGTAGCTACTGGAAAATATGAAATCTGTGTATGTTTTGGCACATCTTTAGATTCTTAAGAGTCAAGAAATGGGCCTCTGTTTTTTAATGATTCAGAGAGTAGCAGCCAGTCCTTAAAAAGTGGGAGAATTCAATGTTTGTAGAGCAAATATAATTTCCTTTATGACAGAAAAGTTCCCATAGCAGAATCTGTTATTTCTTGTGTTGTTTTAAAAAATAGCAATCCATGTTCAGGCTTGTTGCTAGACCAATAAACATGTGGGCAAATGCTGTTCTCAAGAGATAGGCTCAATAGCAGGCCAGGTGTTCTTTTGTATGGATCTGGGCCTTGTCATATTAACAACTGTGGATGAATCATGGCAAATTTCCTTCAGATTTCACCAAAGCATATGATAGCCGTAGTTTCCTACTCAGTTCATACTAAATCAATCCCTGTTCCATCAAAAGCACCATCCTTTTCGTAAGTAGTCGTATACTGACTGGTCTCTCAATATATGAACAGAAAAGTAAAAGGACAAAGTGAGTGTTTGGTATCCAAGATTAATAATAACCATTATGGGATTTCCTTTGATGAGCTCACCCAGTGTCTCACAAAAACAGCAATGCTACAGTCAGAACAACTACATGGAAATAAAAGAGAAAAAAAGAAAGCACAGACTTGAGACTAAAATTAGCTCCCATGTGAATAAGGCTTGTATATCCTACTCTTACGCTTGATAACTAAGTCAGAGTCATGAAAACAACATCGTAAAGTCGGCTATACCTGGACCCCTTTCAGCCACTGGGAGGGAATGAGAAGGCTCTCATTTGAGGACCCCCATGTCCATGGTGGATGAAAAGAGCTCCCTGGGGAGAGCGTGCTGCAGCACTGCACAGATTCCAGGTCGAATATGCAGCTGTACACCGGAAACTTCCTTCTGCACTATCTTTACGCGTACATTTACTCAGATGAATAAAAGAGGTCCTAGAAGTGAGCTCAAACACTGGAACCGTGAGCATCCATAATACATAATTGCCAATTCACTGCCTGATCATATCCAGACTTCTCCAAATAGCTCCCTCCAGTACCATGTCCAGGCACAGGCTAGCAATATTGCTCTTGGGGGACTGGTCCCAAAAGCAGCAGATTCAAGACACAGTTTGTCCACCTCAACAGTTCTGTAATACTATCCCAGCAGGCTTTACACCCTCAGACACTCCCAAGTGCCCTTATGCCATACCCCTGCGCCTGTATCACCAGTTTTATGCTATAAAAGCAACATGCTTGAGAGTGGGAACATAGCACCACTATCTTTCAGGCACTTGATACTGGGGACAAAAACCACTCAAATGCTAATTCTGTAGGATCCCTTGGGCACCCCACAGGGGTCAGATGAATTCGGGTTCAAAATGCCTTGGAGCAGGAACATGACTCTGCTCTAGTAAGGAGCCAACATGAACCAGTCTGTGCCACTTGGGTTTGGGCACAAGGACTGCTCTCTGCACCTCTTCTATTTTATATAGGTGTAGACACAGCGAAGGAGACCTGAGGCCTCTGAAGTAAAAAGTTTGTGGTTTTAGTCTCCACAATCTGCTTTTATTCATCCTCAGCTGCCATGTTGAGGATTTCCCTTGTTCTACCTTTCACCTGCCCTCCCTTTAACTGAACTGGGAAAGGCTTACAGGAAAACTAGGCAACTTTCTGTTTAAAGGATCTCAACCCTTGAGAGCAGAACATCACCACAGCAGAATCATTATGGTCCTCAACCAAGGCCTGACTGATTTTACCCCACTGCTTTTTGGACAGTGTAACTCCATTAACTTACTCCTGATTTACCATGGCCTAAGAGAAAACCTGACCTTCCTTTCCTTGCCAGGGGAATATTGTTGGTAAACTGAATCTGTTTTAGACTTTGCCTGTAGGTCAAAGAAGGCTGAGATGGTCTAATGCTGTAATCATCAATAAGGAAACCATAACTTTGTACCCTTTCCTAAGCCACTATTAGCATATGGAGAGCTCAGCAGATGGAGTGGTACAGAGATACACATCTGGAATGCAGGTGCTCCACCAGATACTTGGTGGCATTCCAGCAGCTGGATTTCTCGTAGGCATCCTCCACTGTTTATTGCCAAGAAAGAGGTTTGTCCCTAATTGGCATTAACAATAACAACAATATCTCCTCCTCCCTAACAAGCTCAAGGCTGGAGTCAGTCATACATGTTGCTCTGCTTCCCTTTACTCTAACTCTCTTATGATTAGACCACCCTCCTCTTCATCTGCTTGGCAGACTGCTACACTGAGGTGGATAACAGGGCCACCATCAGCTGCAATTCCTTTATTGCTTGTCAGTTCTTCAGCTGAGCAAATTTTTTATTCCTCAGCAGCTGGGAAAAAAACAGAGGAAAGCAACAGTAACTTCTTGAAACTCAAATTTATTCAGTTTTACTGGTAGCTTTCAAAGTCTGACCATCATTTGCTGTGCTAATGAAGGGTAATGTTTCTGCAGTGGAGGGGGGGAATTTACTAGAAGCCCTTTCAGACAGGATAGCTCTAAAAATAGGCACACTAAATAAACTCATCTCTTAAGAGACAGGCCCCATTAATTCATCTAGCCATATACCCTGTTTGAGTTGCACTAAGCAGCCCTAGTACCCTATCAGTGAAGATATATGTGTATCTTTTAAGCAAGGCAGAAGTTTATGCATATCGTCTGTAGACCACTCCAGCCAGTGCTTAAATGCATGTTCCCCTCAAAGTATGCCACAGTACTGCAAAGAAAGTACAAGGAAAAAGGGAATTGAGTTGTTTAACTGAAACATCAGTTTAGCTGATTGTTAATCCATATTTCAGAATGTCTTTTTTTTTTCACCCCAGTTAAATTTTCATTCTCAAAGGTATTAAGAACCATAGATCTTTAAAACTCAGTTTCTTCTGTTAAAACCTTAAACAAGCTACATAAAACCTGCCACGAATATCTGGAATGCTCCATCTAAAGGTCTCTCCCCAAAGAACAGAGACTTGCCTCAAGCAAAGACTGGGGTATTTGATTTAAAAGGATTTGTGGCATCCTGCTACTGCTTTACTTCTCTAACACCTTTTAGAATCTAGCTGGATACAAAGGCTAATTCATTACAAAGTCAGTAAAGTTTTAATATTAGGATCTTGATTAATCTTCTCAAATTGTTGTGTTATTACAAAATATACACTAAGTAAAAAGATTTTTGATAACAGGCCTATAGAAAGCAAAATATTAAAAAGTCTGTGGTTGTTCAAGAGCAGTTATTAGAAAGAATCACTTCACACTCAATTCTCAGCATATGAAAGTTTGTAAAGTCCCTCTATTGTGCAAATTCTGAAGCTTTCTCGTTGGTTGAACTTGTGGCCATCTGTGACTGAGATGACCACATGAATAGCCATTTCTGGACATACCTTTTTGTCTGAATTACTATACTGCTTATTTCCGCTATCATCTACCTTCTTTCATCCACTGCATCTTGACTGATAGGTAGACTGCGATCTTTCTGGGCAAGGAGTTGACCTTGATTCCTGACTGAGAAGTGCGCACATTAAAGTAGCAATGTATAGAAGCATTAATGGTCACTGTTTTATTTTGGGGTTTCTTCTCCATTGGATGAAGTTTTAGGTCTTTCTTACATGCCTTACTCGAGTTGCCCAGCTCTTGAATATAGGGCAAAAAAAAGCAGGCAGAGTTGCTCATTGATTTGTTCTTTTCAGCTGGAAAGCTTCAGATGGGAAAAGATTGCTTTCTTCTCTCCTCCACCCCCAAGTTTCTGGGAGTAGTTAGTAACATACAAGGAGCACCAGAGGCAATCATTTACTAACACACCATTGTAAAAAGGAAGCCTATAATTCACAGGCGAGCCTCAGACACACAGCGATTCTGGACATGATTACTGTGTTGGTGCTATGCACATGCTTAGTGCTGTGACGAAGGTCACAGCCTGGCCTAACAGGAAGAACGATCCAGCTTTTAGGGCACTCGCCCAAGCATTAGGAAACCATGTCAGAGATAACCTGCATTACACCACTTTAAACTAATGGTGTCTGCCAACTATGGGTGCCTAAGTTACTCGTCACAGTTACTATGGGGTGTAAAATCAAAAGACCCTTAGATGATTCAGATATCCCTGAAGGCAAGATAGTTAGGGTGCCCAAGTTCAGCATCACAACAGAGAGATCTTACTTATCTTTTCTTTCTTCCAAAAAATAATTGTTGCCATAAATTCTTCAAATGAAAAAGGTTTTATCCTCATAAAATTGTGAAAGCATTGAGTTTCAGTGGTCACAAATTGTTTCATAGAGCAAAAAGATGGAGATCTTAACATCAAAATAAATTATGTTCAGAATAAATGAAAAGCCACAGGATGATCCCATCGAAAGCTTGTCAAAAACAGAAAGCAGAGCCCAAACTGTTTGTTGTTTTTTTTAAAAAGCTAGAAACCTAATTTTAAGTTTCCAGGTCAAGATTTAGTTTCTCAAATGCCCAAGCAATCTCAGTTTTTACCACACTGCTTATACTACAACAGCTACTGCAGGCATCCATGAGAGGTCTGCAACTCCTTGACTCTCTTATGAGGATAGACGTTGCAGTGGGGGGAAAGGAAGCTGTTTTAATTTTTGCCACTTAGAAATTATCCTTTGAGGAAATTCAGTCAGATTGGCATTGCTAGATCATAGCTGATCACTTCTGTCAATCCCAGGTGACCTCAGTAAGTACACCGTCATGGTACCCAATGTGGGGGGGGGAGCAAGGGGGGAATATATATATGTAAAAAAAAAAATATATAAAAGGAAAGAGAATCAAGCAATTTTCTCAGGAGTGTCTGTCTTCTATGACTAACAACTGAGGCACTGAGGGTCGAAAACAGTTTATTTTACCACATAGCATTAACGATGGGGTGCTCTGACTATGCTATCCCTTGACCCACTCTATTAGTGGAAAGCTTCTTAAGACTTTCATATTCTCCAAGGCCTCCCTTTTTCTTGACCTGGACTGAAACCACATACCATACCACAAACGTATGCTGTTTCAGGCACTTAGAGTTTTACAATTCCAGGCTGTGATCAATTACCAACTATTTGAGATTTACAACAAGTGCTTTTTCCACAGAACTGAAATCTGATGGTGACTTCAACTAGGAACTCTACTAAAGCTGAAGAACCGATATTTAAAGAAGAGGCCCCAAATGAATCCATATTTCAAGATTTAGCAAGCTCAGAATTGGCAACTTTCATGCCAGATTTAATCAAACAAACATTGTTAAAGACCGAATCAATTACAACGGGACTTGTGTGCTTAAAAAAGTTACATGAAGGTAGGATGTGAAACTACTTACACTGCAGATACACTGGTAGAGTTGCACATATGTAAACATTTATTCTACCCCTCTTTTTCAGATTATTTTTTGCCACTGGGGAAATAGCTTAAACTAAACCAATCATATTCTGGAAGAAGAGGCCTGGGTCAATGACTAACTAGGGCCTTTAAATTAAAAGGGTGGTTGTCTCTATGGTCAAGAGAACACAATAGTCCGTTTCCACAGGATACATCTACTCACAGACCACTAAGACCACTTCACCAGGCTACCTATGTAATTAGGTTCCTAACTTTGGCACAACAGTTAGGTGCCTGAAGTTGGATGGGATTATAGTATAGGGCATTATAGTAATGTAGGACTACAGTCCTACAATCTCTTTACGCACTGCTAAAAGGGACTTAATGTAGAGTCAAAATCTAATTTATTTCAGGTCCATACAAAGGACCAGGTATCTAAGCCTGTACTGTGCAACACATCATCACATGGAAATGTTCAAGCTAGCTTGAAATAATGTCTACAGAGCCAGAAGTAGTATATCTTTATATCAGTGTGATATTTCTAACACAGTAAATAGCCATGATAAGACACAGATCCAAAGCATCATGTTAATGTGAATTTTCTTCTTCTGAAAGCCATATGCAGGGTATTTGTGCTGAACTGTGAAGGTAACACCATCTCACTGGGAAGTTCCTGCTCTAACAGCGTGAGGATGTGGTCATGCCCTTAGTGAGGGCTTTCATTACTCAACCAAGTCATATTGTAATATAGCACACAATGAGAGCTGCATGAAGAAAATACTATACTAAGCCAGACTTAAAAGTTGGGATTGCAATCCACCTAGCAAAACTGCAGGAACAGGGAGGAGGTGTTATTTCTGTTTTGGAATAAGTATGTGTTATTCCTTCTGTAGAAATAAGCAAAATGCCTATAGCTCTTCCAATGAGAGGAGAGAGCCTGCATTCAAGAGTGGCTTAGCACCACCTTTCTTTCAGAATTATCTACTTCAGAAATACAAGATTCCAATCAAAGATTCCTGTAATCAATAAGCGTTGTTAATCATTGTTAGGCACACTGAAAGCTCTCACCTTGAGTATTTCAATAAAATTGTAAAACTTAGTAATGAGTTACACCTCGCATGACCGCAATGAAAGGAAGTATCCTTTTCCCCAGTTAAGAAAAGGCACAGAGAAATCGTTGGGTTGAGACGCAGGCCAGGGTGTGGGTAAAACACGCTGTGTTTCCATTGTGTAGGTAAACATGGGTCCAAATGAGAGGCCTACGGTCATGTGGGAAGTCTGTCCTGAAGTTGGAATTGAACTCAAAGCTCTCAACTTCCTGCCCTGTATTCTTCCTACCCAGCCTAACTTCTCAATGGCCCTAAGATACCTTAATGATTAAAAAGAAGTTACTCCAAATGAACAAACTACTCGCATGGCCTTGAAGATTACAGCGATTCTCAGGAATATATATGTATTTTCTTCTCCCGCCCCGCCCCGGCCCCCCCC
>NW_009213528.1:198322-229565 GCF_000690835.1 Fulmarus glacialis | reverse complement strand
CCCCCCCAATCTTTTTAAAGCATTATAAAGCATTTTTAAGAGAACGCTCTGCAAAAGACGAAGTGAATTGCCTTGTTTTTCTGAATTACATCTGTAATCCATCTTGCTAATTCCAAACACAAACAATTTTGTGCACAAAGACATAGATACTAAAATTTCCTTTTTCCGTGACTTTACCGGTTTTATATGCCTCCATCGTTATGTCTCAGTAGTTCTAGGACCAAACCTGGCACATCTTGACAGGCCTCAGAGTTGTATTCCAAGTGTTCAGGATACAACTCAAAGTCATACGCAGCTGGCTTTCTTGGCTAACTCTCACCCTCTTGGAGTTTTATTTTCTATGTTTGCAATGCTCTTCGGCACACGTAAGTAATGGACCATGTAAATATAAAGCATTCTTGTAAGAACAGATCTGGATGTCCTCAGTTACAATGCTTTCATCCATACATTCCCAGTGACTTCCTTGAAACCAAATATATTGTTTTTCACAGGTATTTCCAAATCTGGTCCATAATAGGGAATGAAGAGTAGAGCCAGTAAAATTTTTCAGCTGGAAAAATTTCCCATAAAAAGTCAAGGCTTCCTTGAAAATGAAATTTTTCATAGCACTCAAGAGTTACATTTATCAGAGTTGAAGGCCCAGAATTTTCTATTAACTTCACAAACACTCACTTCAGCGTGATTCTATCCAGGCTTTTAAAAATATCGCAAACACAGTGTGGACATTCATAGTAAGAATTAAATCTGACAGGAAAGCCTATATTTTCTATCACATTAAAAATGTAAGAATTTTCTTTTTTTCCTGCCTTATTACTTTCAATTTTTCTAACCCAGTATGTATAAAGACAGCATTCAGAATGTTTAAAGGATATTAATTATTATCAAAGTCTTTTCAGTAAGGAAGCATGCAGGGGTTCTGAATGGGTTTGAGATCTTTGTATCTGAAAGATTAACTTTCTGATCCCATCACACCCCTGTGGAAAGGCCTGAGTTGTTGTACAGGACAGGCTGTGAAGGGTCTGTCTCATCTCTCGGACCTATAGAGGCTCCCAGACAACTAAGAGCTGGAGTACTTGATGATAACTGTCTTACTGAGATTTTCTGTTAAGTGCAGTATGATATTATTCTGTAATTACACAGCTTTCTCTCTACCCAGAGATAGTGGATTTTCAATTTTTTTCTCCCACGCCAGTGGAGGTCAAGGATGTTTAGGTATTTCAACACAGGTCTCAAAGATTTCTTCAGTTCTTCCTTCCCAATTTCCTAACGTTCAGCTGTTGTCAGTTTGCAGGTGGAGGGGTTGCCCAGTTGTCATTCTGTACAGTGGTTTTATACAACAACTGGAGTCAGGTTTTTCTTGCCTTTTTTTCCTCGTTGAATTTTCATGGATGGTATTTGCCAAGGTTTGAGACATGGCAATTCATTGAATAAAGTCCTATTGCGTCTACCCATCAGCATCTGTGCTGAAAAAGCCAAGCCTTCTCTGGGTGCATTCCCATACTTCATCAGGCTAGATACAAATGTGCACCATTTTACTGCTTGGCTTATTAGTTCCAAAGTCTCCAGATTCTTTACCTCATTCTGGCAGTGGAAAGCTGGGAGGAGGGCTTTTAACTGAACATATATTACAAAAACACTACATTTAAGCCTCCTTTATATTGGAATGAAGAACTGACCGCCACATTCTTCAGAGCTGTAATGAATAAAAGGTTCACTACATGACTCAATGCGCCACACTCTCTCTACATTCGGTTGGGTGCTTCACCTTTATTGCATGTTATAATCTGTTTAAATTTAGAGCATACACTCCACACCAGGATCTAATCTATATCTTGCTCTTTCTTTACTTACCTGTTTAGTAAGTAAAGGTAAGTATAATGAATGAATACTATATGTGGACTACTATTTTTAATTAACATTTTCCTTGCTACTAGAACAGCTGGGCAAACTGATCATTCTCATTTTTCTAAAAATTGTTCTTTTAATAATATTTCTGCTTAATAGTATGATCTCAGACTAGAGTTTATTGCTGCTCTTTTTTCTTTTCTTTACAAGATTTCTTTTAAACCTGTTATTTTAAGTACATGTAAATAGTTGTTCTTCATTTCAATTTGATACTTGTTAATCCTGAGCAAGTAAGAACCATATACTTGATTCATACTTGTCAATACACGAAAGTATTAATAAATATACCTTTTCACATTCAGCATCCTATACTGGTTTCCAGTTTACTCTAAAAAGTTTAACACTAGGTAATTCAAAGCTTCTAAGGCCAAAAAGGCCAGCCATAATTATTAACAGGTACTCAGGAGACTACTAGGAATTATGAGTTAATGTCTTTCATGTGTCTTGAATTCTGGAGAGGATTCCCTGCTTTAAGATGAAGCTGGGCACTTATTAAAGAAGTCTCACAAATTGATGAGGTGTCTTAGGTTTCACAGTTGCATTCAAACCACGTGCTCTTTAAGCTTCATACTACTGACCTCTTGCCTCGTCCATCCTATCTGCCATCCTTCAATTTGTAGGTTCCCACACAGGACGTATTATTCACTACCCTAGCTGCCTGCTGGGCTGGAATCCACATAGGCTCCTGGCTATAGTTCATTTTTAGATGCCAGTTTTTAAGAACTTTAATGAAATGAAGAAAGTCAAAGGCTTGATGCTGTGCCTATTCTGAGCTTGCCACATCATTCTGATCAGATTCCCTGCACAGACTCTGCAAATTTCCTTTTGACACATGTCTCTATAGATCTTGATGGAGCAGTTGCTGGATCTGACCTGTTTCTAAGCTGTCTTCACAGGAAGAACCTAGCAGCATGCAATTATAAGATACCCAATGGTTGATGTAAGCTTCTTCCCAAATCTACTTACCATTTCCTTTATAAGATTGGAAACTGGGAAGTAGCTATTGTTCCTGTGCCAGAGGCCCTCATCAGATTAAATATTTCATTGCACAAGGTGCCATACAGAATCATATAAAAATATGGTCCTTATTCAGTCTAAATTACTTTTGGGGGTAAGGATAACTTTAATTCAAGAAATAACAACATCACACAAAATATCTGGAAGCATGCTTATGGATCTGGATTTGTTTCCACAGGTTTTTTTGGCAAAATTGAGTTTGGAAGTAGAATTCAGCTGATCGGTCTATGCTGAGTAAACTGCCATCCTTCCTAGTCAGTAGGAAAAGTTATGCAGCTGTTTCAAGGGCAGCTGTATAAATTCAACTAAGTCACAGGAAAAGCTTTTTATTCATTATAATATGGCCTGAGGCAAAATAAAGCTGAAGTTATTAAACTGTAACTAAAAGCTAGCCACAGTAAAATATATTGAAGTCAAGATTAAAAGCACATACAGAGTATGAACTCCTGGTATGGAGGGTGGAGGTTAAGAGGGAAAAAAACTAATTCCTCAATGAAGAACTGAAATTCCTGAAATCTCTGTTCCTGTAGCCAAAGTGGATTTGGGGATTTGAAAACTGATATTGAATGTCTGCATCACTCAGAAGAAGAGAGAATCAATCCTGTAATTTTCACTTATAAAAACAATAATAATAGCATGTTCTTTCAACCATGACCTTGATAACTTTTTTAAGAGCTTCAGACAGCACCCTATGTCAAACTGTAGTTTTTTCATGGCAGGGTCGAACTGTTTTGGAAATGCAACAGTTGGCCAGGATAAACCTTTATCTTCATTTACCCATTGTTACTTGTATTTTTGTAGCCTTCTGGTAGCAAAAGGTCACATTTCCATGAAGATAAATTCCTTATTAGACCCAACTGTGGTCTGAGGTCATTCCATATCTGTGCCAGGACAGACTCAGAAGTGATGGTGAATAGGAAGTTTTTGTGTTGTATTGTCCTGGCTTACTGCAGCTGGAGCCAGACAGTGTTAGGACCAATATCAGCATGGGCTAAAGCAGGCATATCTTTCTGGTTGCTCATCACACAACAATGAGTAAATAAACATTGTCCTCCATCCAGACTGAGCTGTCAGCCCAATTAGGCATGAGAATGTCCTAACGCACCATGTTTCCTACATCTTCACCTACAGTTTCTACCGCTCAAATGCCTGGGGTGATTTCAGATAGACATGGCTGTATTTAAACACAGCTACGCTGCTGGCAGGGGTCAGGTCTGCTGTGTCAACACTAATCCTTCCTGTCTACTATCAGCTAGTTTGACATTTGATTTATGTCAAGTTTCTGTGTCCACTGGAAGCCAAATATCACAGTTCTGAGATAACACTTCGCCCCACTTTCTTCCAATCACTGAATAATTTTGTATTTTCTCTCCTCAAACTCTGAATCACAGGGATCACAAATTACTAAGACAAAGTTGCATATGCCTGAGAAATTATACTAGAATGGACACCATTTAACTTCGTATCATTCAGTTGCAGTTACAAAAGAATTAAACAGAATGTTCTCAAGTACAAGAATTTTACGCCTGACATTTTGAACATCTCATTGAAATGTGCTCTTTGTTTTATCTTGTGCAATGGAGTAGGTCTAATATAACACTGATTTTTATATACGTCTTAAAATTTGACATAAAAAAAAAAGGCCAGCCACTCAACATACAGAATATCTCAATGTTCACATCAGGCTTGTTCTAAACGAAGCCAAAGGCTTCTCTCACCCCCTCCAGCTCCACCGAACAGTTTGTTATGACTCTGTGATAAAGATCAGTATCTAGTGAAAGATAAGCCAGGACCACCACCAATTTGGGCCTTCAAAGCATGCTGAACTGCATTATACCACAGTGTGAAAGGATATGCCTGTCATGAAGGTGCCAGCTCTTGTCAGAAGGCTGTTCCTCCTATTTTTGCACCAGAGGAGGACTTTCCCATGAGCCCCAGTAGCTGTAGGCTGAGCCTTTAAGTGTATGCTGTACAATACATGATGTATATGGTCCACAGTTCTGGCACACACAGCAATGAGCTACGTCATGTACATGGGTTCAAACACAGACCGACACACTTGGATAATTTCTGAACTGCAAAATCTCCATATAGAGAGTTTTCAAAACAAGATAATTTTTCATGTGGGGGAACATTTTATTCTTCAGGTGCACAGACACAAGTAAATGTGGGTAAAACTTGCCTAACAAACAGCACCTAAATAAGTTGCCTGACTCAGTGGCATGTTTACTGTACATATATAAGTCTGTGTGAGAAAAAGGAGCATATCATCTCTGAAAATTAAGCCATTTCTTCACAAAAAAAAAAGAAAAAGGTAGAGTATATACATATCTAGATACCTATTTATACCAGCCCAACCAGTCACCTAAGCCAAAAGTACTGTACACAGTACAATAACTCTCTTCTGGTTTGGCATTTACACTGTTTGACACTTCAAAACCAAAATCAAAATTTTCCCTTCAAGGAAATGACTTAACAAAATTTCACATTTGTGTTAAAAAATAAAAATTCTCTCATTTGTGTTACCAAAGCCATCAAATTTGAAAGTTTTTTTAGTCTTAGTTCCAGAATATGAGCAAAAATAACACTGCAAAATACATGCGTATGTGATATAGTCACTACGGATGCAACTATATACTATATGCAATTCAAAGTTTAAATATATTTCAACAGAGATTTAGGGTTTTCTTTGGTAAACAGTATATTAGTGCCAACAGTAAACAGTAAGACTCTTTGTTGAATGGGTCTGTCTTCACAACACACGTTAGTTACCCCTTATTCTAAATGTTTCAGCCCTTTAAAATTTAAGGGGTAGATTATAAAATAAGAGTTCCTCCCTTATATCAAAGTTACTAAATCACTCGAGCCTTTCACACTCATCAAACCACATAAGACTTCTGTGACTGAGGCACGCTAGGAAAGAAATGTGCCCTCTCCATCCCTGATGACAAAATCTGACCTTGATCTCATTTGAGTCTCTGGGAAGGATTAAACTTGGGATAGAGAAATCCAAAAGGCAAACATTTCTTTTAAAATTCTCAGCTGGTAGCAAAATACAAGTGCAAGAAATACGCACTCAGAAAAAAATAAAAAGGCTAGAGTTTCAAAAACAAAACAATAATTAAAAAAATAAAGAAAATGCAAAAGTTGAACATAAACACTTAGGGTAAAAAGAGGATGTTCTAAGCTACAACAGAAGCTTAAAACCACGCAACAACGACCCTTATCAATCCTATCAGTGATATATAAATGCATTGCCATCTCACCAGTAGCAATAGGTTAAGATTACACTAATTTCCAGATATATTTCCATTTACCTGACTGTGTTGCACATACCATGCTCAATCTATCAAAGTGCTTAGCCTTCTAAAGCTTCAGGGAGAGTGGTCAGCTCACTTACAGCTTCTTCACCACCCAAAATTCACCTTGATTTCTGTGGGAAATCAAATAGCTACCAAAAAAAAAAAAGTTGGAAGAGCACTCCAGTAATTAAAATCCAGGTCTCAAAAATAATCACATTACTTTTCCCTTCCATGACAGTGGAGACTATATTAGAACATACGTGTGCCACATGCTAGATTTTTTTGGTTTTGTAGGTTAAACAATTCTCAGGTGAGGACATTATTTACGTACTCTGCTTCAAAAAGGAGGCTGGTCTAGCTGATCTCCGAGGTCCTTTCCAACATGAACAATTTTATATTCCCACACAAATGAAGACCCAGAACTTTATCTGGAGACTGGGTCTGCATGTGGCTGTAGAATTGGAACTTATGGAAATGTAATTTGAACTTTGTTTTTGTTTTGTTATTAGTAGTTTTGAATTCTTCATCTACTGGCTTGATGCCATTTCTGAGTGTTTCTCTTAATTATTCTGGTCACAGGCTGTTTCCCTCTTACTCACCAAACCTTTGAAACTCTTGCTGTCATTAGTTTCTATCTTAGCATAGCTTACCACCGCTCACAAATGAGTTCTTTATAAGGAAAGCTCAAATATTGTTTACTTGCTGTAGCCTGGTCCTGTTTCAGTGGATCAACTGTTTCTCTTTGAAGAGTGCTTTTCAAGGTCTCTGGCATTCTGCTTGGTGCCGGACCATTGCAATGACAGACCAGAAAGTCTATGAAGGAGAAGATTTGTTGTGGAGTGTAACGTGAAAGGGCAAGAAACTGCAATTGTTCATAAAGCACGCAAGCAACTAAGGGACTAAAATAATTAGAAGGGAACCTCTGACAGACAGGAAATTTTATATACGCTGACCTGTGCTGTGTCTGGCCTACACATACAACACCAAACACAAACGGGATGAAGCTCCAGTACATATATGTGGTACAATACTGGTGCTCAGATGATAACTTACACTTTACTCATCATGTCTTAATCACAGGTGAGCCATCAGAAAATCAATCTACTGGATTTTACGCCTTTCAAACCAATGCTTAATAATGTTCATTTTTAGTCACTTTATTACTAATCACTATATTACTAACCATTACTAGTCACTATATTACTACCCACTAAGATACACATAAGCAAAAGCGTCATGTTTTTAAACAGTGCAGGAAAGCAGAAGAGATCCACAGCAAAGCTTGAACCATGCCACCTACAGCAGCTCAGCTACTCCCTTCTCAAAATAGACACCTAAAATGGGAAAATTCCCTTGAATAATTAAGATTATCAACCCTTCTCTTTCTAAATTTTCATTTCTCCCTTTTCCTTATTGCGTGGAAAATTGTTAGTCCTCATATCTGCTGGCAAAGAGGTGAATACAGACAATAAAAATACCCCTGGTCTCTACCTAGGATACTGCATCAAAGGTCTTAGCTGAGGACTGCAAAGAGGCTTGTTCTTCTGGGAGTGGCTGGAGAAGAGGGAGGACTAGAGGGAACTTCAAGTCTGTCATACATCCTTAATGTAGAAGGGGAAATTATCTGTATTGCATAAGGGACAGGAATATGCTTCTCTTCGCTCCCCTTGAAAGCAAGAAGGGGAAGGAGGAGCTGAAGCAGGAGTTTGCCTGTTTCCTGGATTGCTCCTGGGGCAGGATGGTGATATGTTACCTACTGCTCGCAGCCTGGGCACAAGGTAGCTGTGACCACTGTTGTTTTCTTAAGAACTTGTACCATCCACTTGGGCATCTCTTTCAAAAGCCATCCCAAAAGAATTGTGCTATTCCAAGAAAAGGGAACGCATAAGACAACGAACAAAGACTGTCAGTAAAAATGTTGTGAAATCTGACTCAACTCAAAAGGACCACAGCTGCTATGGTAGAAAGTGCAAGCTTCAACATTATCTATGTGAAGCACATCTCCTACGTACTTTGACAAGGGTGGTTGTTGGGATATTTCACACGAGTCACTGATGTGCTAACATTGAACACAAACTTTTGGGTGGACTATGAATCCAATCAGTCCCTACACTGAGCAGTTTACAATGTTCCTTGGCTCTTTTATGAGCAATTCAGAATTTCTTGGGGTTTTCCAGCTGCTTTTAGATCACTGGTTTGACTAAGTCACAACATGGCCTAACCAGCCTCTTTTCCCAGACAGGAACTGGGACACATGGCTTGTGGTTGCGGTAAATTAATAAGGGGGTGCGGAAAAAAAAAAACCAAACAACCAAACAGAAGGGACTTTTCCCATGTGTTTTACAATGCTGCAAATCTGTCCACCATCCAGTTCATCTGTAGCGTACCATTCTCTTGCCAGTCATTCCTGTGCTCACTTGCTATGTGATATAACACTGTTCTCCCCCCACCGCAAATTTTATTTTTAATGAGTTTTCTGAATTTCAAAAGGCCAGATACTGATGATTTAAGCTGGTGTCACTCCACTGTAGATTTTTAAATCAGATCCAGTTATGTTTCTAAAATATGTATTTAAATGTACGAGGAATTCGCTACTCGTAATGTATATAGCCTTAAGCCATAATTATTGCTTCTATTTGCATAAGAACATTTACATAGCTATGTAATAAAAATGCTCAGGAAAGAAGTATCTTTACAGACCAAATTTCACTTTACATAAGTATATCACAAATTAGGCCCAAAATTCATACCTTGGGAAAAGATAATACAGCACTATAAATTCTTAAAACGCAGCATTTTTCAAAGGTGAAAGATTCCCACTAAAATGCAGAATTTCCTGAAACAAGTTTTACAACAAAAAAGCCTTTGTTGTATTTTTAAACTACATTCTCATCCCTATCATTCATTTGTCAGTACAAGTACCATTAGAAGTGGCGTGGCTGTGAGTTTCTTCATAATTATCAGCGGAATATCCCTAGAAACCACTTTCCATTCATTTCCCCAGGCCTGAGGAGTGTGAGCAGAACTGACAAATCTCAGAAACACGCTGTGAAAAAGCACAGCGACTCTTCTTCATTCTTTGGCAAAGCTTGAGTCAGTCTGTGGTTCGCGTAGTCCGAGAAACCATTTAAGCATCATTCAAAATTACAGTGATCAAGAGTTGCATTTCAGCAGAGGAAACCTAAAAGGCTGTATAACTAGTTTTCCCACAGTCCATGAATCCAGAACTTAAATCTTAGTGTAGTCTCACCTTCAGCTTTATACAGCTGATCAACACTTGTAACCAGCCCATCTGTTGTCTATCAAAGGATGTGGCCCTACCTCTTCCTCAGTGTGATTTTAAGTAAGGGAAACAAACCACCAACTGCATAAAGTTCACCAGAATACACTGGGGAAGTTTTTTAACTTGTAAATATAAAGGGCCTTGCTGTGGCCCTTTACAATCACTCCAACACTGCTAGCCCCTTGGATGCTCAGGCCTGCATGTTCTCAGAAATCTCTAAGCAAAGTATGAGATCAGGCACTGGGACTCAATCCAAAAGTCCACTGAAACCCGTGGAAATAATCCCGCTCATTCACTGCAGTTAGCATGGGAAACCAAATCTCTCTGAATGCACCTGAAGTATATCCACAGTCAAGTATTTAATCTCCATGTATATAGCTTAAAACCATAGGTGTCCGCTTATTCATATTCTGTGCATTTACCATATCATCACAAGATCCACTCTTCATCCAAGACGTGACTTAAGCAGATGATAATTGTTGGCAGTAAAAACATGTATTATGGTCATGCCCAAAATTCATGTTTGTTGTGCCAAGCATTACATATAATTAATTTGTTTGCGATGTGTAATTTGTCCCATAGACATTATCATGCCTCCTTCTCAACTGTTGTTCAGTGTTAGCCACTACACCACGACTAAAAATAGTATTTGTTGACAGGTTTATAATGCACAAAGGCTGGTCCAAATCTAGACCAGCCATTTACTATAGAGACTGTACTCAGACTTCATCAATTATTAGAAAATAAAGCTTCATAAACCACAAAATATAATTTGAAGGGAAACTAATGAAAGAACTTGCTACTGATAAGCTGTAACTTAGGCAGTTACTGCGTGCCTTTAAATGTGCTCCACCAGCTTCTCGCATACAACCTCTTCCTTGTGTTTTATCAGCAATCTGCTCTGTGCAGCCATTTAGCAGAGTAATTTCTGAGACCAAAGGCAATCCGTGCACATCAATGTACGCTAACAATGGCCACCCAAAGAAAAAAAAAGGGGACAATAATGGCTAAAAATAATGAAGGCAAAATTCTGATATAAATATGGAGGCTTCTAAAATTTAAGCCATGATGTTTAATTTACTCCTGGGAGCCCAGGGTTGGAAAGCTGTCTGCACAAGTGGAACAAGTAGGTGACCATCTTAGCAAGGCTCCAAAAGGAGTCACAGATCTCTATTGGTGTTGGAAATATCTGAGCTTGTCATAATCCGGAATGCTAACATGAGTTTTGGAATGGTGATTAAACACCATGTCTTGAAGCTTAAGCCAGACACAGTAACTGCAGCGAATCTCTGAGGTGATCTAACACTAAGGAACAGATTATCCCACGTTTTGTCATTATGAACCATGAGACCTTTCACAGCAACATTTATTTATTAGCAGAAACAGGTTACAGGACTAAGTGAACCTTCAGTGTGATGTAGTTCTTATATCCATAGCGCTGTGGCGGGGAAAGAAAAAAAAAAAAAAAAAAAGGAGGTCTGAGCACATCTGAAGCCTAAATTGTGTATATAGTACCACAAATGATCAGGTGAATTGGCCCTCCTTACCTGGAAATGTGCTGCTTGGCCTTTGTGAAACATACATATAATTAGCTTGCACAACTAGATGTATAAAAACAGGAAAAAAGTATTAAAACAGGCAAAAAATGGGGAAGTCTCCTTTAAGAAAAGATTATTTCTTTTGCCTCTCTCAGCATTGGATTTTATTCTGCAATTCACACATGCATTTTTAATATCCTTTTTTTAGCTTTATACTTTCAACTGTAGCAGGAAACAAAAGGCTGATCAAGAAGATATCTGTGTGGTGAGTTAAAAGTGATCTGAGAAAGTTATCTTAAATTTCAAATTGAGATATTTTTAAAACTCTTATTGAGAGGCTGTTCCTGACTTTCTTCCTTTACCCTCCCAAATTTTAACTAAGGGCTGCAATAAAGAAAAAAGTGATAAGGAATTATGAGATATGAATCTTCTATATGGGCACAAAATAAGGTACTTACAGGTACCTGGATACCTTCAGTTGCCTCTTGAAGGAGGTGGTTGAATTGCTACAGGCTCCAAATTCAGTGATTTATGGTAATGGGAAACTATACAATATGCTCTTGAAATGCAGTTTGAAATGATTGATAAAGCTTTAGTCTGACTGAACACATACAGTAGATAGATTAAGTGTCTGGCTTATCTGTCTGGTCCTGGGTGTTCATCAGTCAACCTAACTAACAAGTTAAAACTCAGGATTGTGGTCAGCAAGTTCATAGTCATCTAAAAATATGGGGTCTGCAGTGAGCTCTTTCACACAAAGAGAGCACATTGAATCCGTTTAATGCTTGCTTGCCCCTACTAATGCTCTCCAGCTAGGAAAGGAAAGAACTGTGGACTTGAGAAGCAAGCTCACCCCTTGCATTTACTTCCCCCTTCATTACTTTTTAACATCGCTTTAAGTAACAACTGCTGAAACCCATTAACAAAATCATTTTATGGTGCCAGAAATCTCAATAGCTCGTAAAATTGTATTATGAACCATGTTAAATTTTGCACAAGTCAAATGTGATTTAATAGCTTTAATCAAAACACTGGTGTTTTCTGTGTGGCTAGTTGCCTTCCAGCTTGGTACACAAGACAGCTTCAAAGTAAAGACCCAGCTCATAAAGGTGAAGTGAGGTAAGAAGTGTGTGGTGTAGAAGACCTAGGTACAAACTCCTAGCTGGTGTAAAGCAGTGTAATGCCACAGCTCTCATGAAATCCCAGCTGCTGTAGCTAAGGAGGTGAAGGGAGTACATCTAGATTCAGTGGCTTCAACAACTCTGACACAATTTCACTATTTAAAGGAGGCAATTATCAATATTTTCATAGGTCAAACAAGTAATTTAAGTTGGATTCAGAGCTAGAGAAAATTTAAAGAATGTACTATGGACCATATAAAGAACTCAGAACAAGACGAGCCTATTCTGAAAGATCAGCTTCCCCCCCCGACCGGCACCATTCACCACTTTGGGGCAATGAGGGGAAAAAAAAAAAAAAAAAAAAAGGTATCAATGAACTCCAAAACCCCTTTGCTGTTAATCCGTGCTGAGTTTCAAACAAGCCTGCGGAAGGACAAGACCTGAAAAGGTATTCGCAATAAAAGAAGCAATGCACACAAAAGTATATGCTGCTAATTAAAAATTTAAAGTTACATTACAATGACTTTAAATGAGAATTATCTCAGTCTAATCACATAATACTTTCTTTTGTGCTCTAGGTCATGCCGTCACTCAGATGCAGTATTCAGGAAGCACATTTCATTAGACTAAATAAAGCTTCAATCATGTGTAAAATTTCCAACTTGAATAGGCAGCCATCATATCATTCATCAGTCTAGATGTATTTAATGGGTGTAATTTCTTCCTCATATTTCTGTGTTGATTGTTTCATTTCCATTATAGAAATCTATCTTTTTGCTGTTCTTTTGGTCAGGATAAACAATGCTTTTTAAGATGTATCCCAAACACATCCCTTTTTGCTTGTCAAAAAAATTGGATGATTGAGATAAATTTAAACCAAGACACAGAGAGAAACAACAAAACCAAAGCAAAACACACACCCCCCTCCCAGGAATCAGATGATATTACCAGTACTTGCATGTCTTGCAATAATTAATTAAACTTAATCAAAAACAAATTGAGCAGTCTTGTTCAAACACAACAGCCCCCTGTGGATTCTGACACTGTTTCTACAGTTGAATGCAAAGGGATTATTTTTAATATATGACTTTAAAGCAAAATACAACACATAAGAGCTCACCTCCATTCCTTGCTTCCTTCTTCTCCCTTTTTCATCCAAATATCTATGCATAGGTAAGTAGTACAACAAAACCTTCTACCTTTCAAATTTCAAATGAATAGGATTAACTAATAATTTGAAGAAGATTTGCAATCTCATCAGGAAGAAACTGTGGCACACAGTATAGCCTTCCAAGCACTAAATCTTAGTCTTCTAGCTTAATTTTGAAAAGAAAATATTTTCTTCTGCACACTTATCTTACAATTTGGATGCACAGTTACCTTGCTTATCAGCGGCAAAATTATCACAACTTAAGTATAGTTCTGGGCTATGTACGTGTTCAAAGTTTCCACATCAATAATATAACTTAGTAGTTTTCTACCTAGCATACTTCCCCCCCACCCCCACCATGCTTTTCTTTTTTTTCCTGTTTATTCCTTTGTCTGCCTCCACGAAGGACAGAAATGCAAAACATCACATTGGGACTGGACTAGATAGCCAGACCAAGCCTCCCCTCCTCTGACCAGCTTAAACCTTTCCCGGTTCTGCTCCTTTTATCCTTCCTCCTCTTTATGTGCATTTCATCCATCTGTTGTTTTCTCTTGTGACCTGGGCCCCAAACCTGTAAAGAGATCTGTTCTGGGCATCAGGCTCAGCAGAATCAAACAACTTCCATTTCAGAAACCCATGAGTCTAACTGGGTCCCAAAACCTTGCAGACTCATTCTTATTAGCAGCACAGCCAAGTTGGTGAATGAAAACACAAAGAACCTTACATTTACCTTTTCTGATATGTGAACAGGTTTCAGAATCCTAGATTAAGCAAACAGGATGGGATAGGGGATTTATCCATCAGGCTGTTGCAGCTGCAACCATTACTAGTCTCCCGGATAGCGATTTGAAGCCCATGGAGAGGAGTCCTGAAAAAAATCAAGCAGTAAAAATATGGACTTAGTAATATTTTTTGGTCACAACTTCCAACACAGACTAGTTATTTCGGATGTCATGATTATTTTTGAGGGTTGGGACACCATGGGAGGAGAGTAACTGGCAGAGGCATAGAAGACAGCCTAAAGAGGCCTTGATTCCTTATGGTGGAGATAGAAAGCTGACAGATTTAGCTGCAAAAAGAAAAAACATGGAACTAAGGCAGTTACTTAGTTGCAACAGAAACGAGAATAAATTCCACCAAGGATACTTACAACCTGAATGAGAATAAAAAAATCATACGTAAAACTCTAAGGACCACCTTTCTGGCCAGGATAAGTAGGTACAGTTCAGATAACTTTTGTGATAATACAGCTACTCATCCTTTTGATACATGACTTAATTTTCATTCAAGCCAGTGGTAAGATTCTGGTGGCTTCAGCAGATACTGAATTGGAGAACTTTGTTCAACACCCAGAAGAGAAAATGAAAAGCCAGAATCCTTCTCCAGGGACCATAGGGAGGCTGGAACCACTTTTCAGCTCTGCCAAAAGGTTCCTGTGTGACCTCCTGCCAACTGTTAATTTTGTCTGGCCAAGAAGCTCAAATATATTTTAAACACCTAATGAACTTTATAGGCCAGTGCCTCTGTGCCATAATTCCCATTAAAAAATGCAATAGTACCTGGGAATCCTTTTAGTGCAAGAATTTTTAGATGTTCATAGTAACCACTTTTCCCCTCTTTTGTGGCAAAGTGAGAGTAGGTATAAAACTTTCCTCATCTATAAGACATGGCATCAATGTGGACAAGATTGATTTTAAATGAATCCACTTCATACTGTATTTCTCTGGTAAGAGTTCTTAATCAATGTGAAAAGAAATTTCTAAGTTTCATAGAAGAGATACTTATACTGTTGTATATAAAGAAAAACAGATGAAAACCTGCCCTGTAAAGGGAAATCTGCATCTTCTACCTCCATTATAGGGTCACTCTTCAGATTCATATGCATGAGTGGAGCATTTAAAATACAGAGCAGCTCAGGTCAAGTGCAGCCTGACAGGTTCATAGGGTTTCTTGCACTAGGTATCTCAGCATCTTTAATCTTGGAATCTTTAGATTCTAAATCATCACGCACTTTGAAGCACGTACTCTTTTTCCCCGTGTTTCTGTTGTCTTTAGTATCCATAAAGGCATCTGAAAATTCTCACCCCAGAGTCCCACTCTGTAATTAAGCCATGGCAAAGGATTTAGGAGTCAGGACTGGGACATGATCTCAGCATTACATGGACATTCCAGAAGGGAATACACAGGGCTAGAGAATTTCCCTCTCAAGAGTTGCTCAAAAAGAGCTGCTGTCCTCCTTAACTCAACATGTATTAATATTCCTACCTAGCATTTTTTGTTAGATAGCATTTACAGGTCCCAGTCATATCTGAGGTCTTGCTGCCTTTAGACAACCAGAGAGATTTAGGAATCGAATTTGGAGCTACAGCTTTCCAGCTTGGATCTATCAGATAGATACTAATGTCTTTTCGGGACAATCTTTGCAGAGCATAGCCATTTCCCAAAGGCTAACAAGAACGTTGTCATTTACTTCAGCGGGCACAAGGTCAAATCCAGCATTACTATGGATGTATTTCCCAAAATGTTCTACCCGATAAAAATATTTCCGCTCTCTAAGGGGAGTCAGGAATGAGAATGTTAGCAGAGGAGTTCATAAACACAGTCCCAACACAAAAGAGCTCTGCTTCAGACCCAGCCTCAAATCCTCAGCTCATCTGTTTCTCTCATTACGCCCAGCAGATACAAAACAGTTTTGCTTGTCATGAGCAAAAAGGGTTAATACAAGCTGGAAGTTATTTACAGTTAATAGCAGTGGAAAAATTGCAGGGCAGCTTGGTCCAGTATCTAATAATAAAAAATAGTTTCTTGTAAAGAGACTTGAGGGCAGAGACTCTGCAAGTTCTTCACGTTTTTTACATTTTTTTTCTTCAAGAAATAGCACAAAATGCCAGTAATCCCAGCATTTTAGGATAAAGTTTTCCATAGCTTTCTGGTGACCTTGACCATAAGGAGATCAATGACTGGTAATTATAAGAAAAAAGCCCAACCTGTCACCAGTTCATCAACTGCGGTATTTCCAGGTATTTGACTAGCATATTTAGTGAGAAATAATTTTGGTCTATTTTAAGTGTGCAAAGACACTGGAGAGAGTAGTGACATATGGTTAGATTAACTGTATTGCTTTGAAATCCTGATGGTCATCTCTAAAAATAAAGGTCAAGAAATTATACAGAGGTACACATAAGCTAAGTTTCTCAACTCTGATATAGGAAAAAAAAAAAAAAATCACTCAAAATTCAAGTAAGTCAATGGTTACAAGAAAAGTTTCATTGAGCCCATTGATGCTACTTTTAAGCATCTGAGAAACTCCTGCATAGTTAAAAAAAAGAAAGTAGCTTCAGCTTCATTGAATTCAAGAGAACTAAGACAACACTGAAAATCAGGTGACCTTGCTTAAGAACCCAGGTTTAGAACCACATTTCTGCAGTGCCTAAAGCTTCAGCTGCAACATTAGTATAAAAGGATCTGAGCCTATGCTCAGCAGAATCAATTCAGAGCGTGCTATTAACTTCAGTGCATATTAGATACAGTATTAAATCAAATCTTTAAAGGTATTTATGTATGTTTCCCATTGAAATCAAGGGTTTGGGCTTTTGTCTTTTACAGCAATGATGATTTAGGTCAGAGTAAGACACAAAAGGAAAAAAAGCTTAACTCAAAAGGCCTAATTTCTAGAAGTACAACTGTACTAGTAGCCAACTGTACCCACTGTTTGAGATTCCTGATCTTTACTTCTGTCAGATTAAAATATTCCGAGCTTGACCCAGAGGGCAGCAAACTAAGTTAAGGGCAGTCATCCCTTACCTCCGTTGCTGCAGCGTTCCTGGACAGTAAGGGAAACAGAAAAAACTATTTGACCTGACAGCAGCAGATACAGCACCACCACTGAGAACATCATATGCAATTAATAACTCAAAGCGTTTCTCCCGTTCAAATCCCTGTCTCTCAATGTGCGTTTGCATGGTCCCTTTGTTCTGTCTGAGACCTTTGAATGCAATAATCATGATGATGAGGCGGCAAGTCATTGACAAAATACAGTTCAGGTCCAAATAACAGTGTAGTTTTCACGTGCATACAAAACTTCATCCTGCTCTCAAAGTTTCCCGACATAGAGACATGTCTGCAATCACTTATACCCAATGGTTGACAGAAATGGTGTGGAGCTGCCACATTTTGACATTTCCAAAACATCTGACTGAGTAATTAACAAATGATAGGTTTTTCTCTTCCCTCCCCTCCCCCTCGCTCCCTAGCTTCTTTTGATTGTTTTTATTTCTCTTGTTATCAAATAATTTGGAGGAAGTTAGTTTATGAAAAAGATCTAGGGTAGGCCCTTCTCTGCAAAATTCCCACTGGTCTGACTTCAAGGCTAATAAAAATGCTTTATTGTTTCTTCTGTTGATCCTCCTAACTGGTCAGCAAACCCCCAGGGCACAGTTAGTGCAACAAATTCAACTTTGAGTGCCTGGTGTCTCATACACAGCTCTAGTTAGGAGTAAGTTTCCTGTTACAAAAGAACAGTCCTACCAAATAGCTATACAATTTTTTTTTTTTTAATTCCTCACCTGTTCTTGTCCATGTTTACAGGGAGAGCTCACAATGATAATGCCTATTTTTCCACAACACAATTTTTGCCAAGTGTCCAAAATAAGAATTGTACGGTATATTGGAAAAAATACAGAGCCGGTTCCCACCACTGTTTCCTACCTCTGCCTGCACTCAGAGCATCACCTCTGAAATTTCTTCCACAGGGTTCAGATGGAGATGTAAGCTTGACTATAACCTACATATTCTAAATGGAATTATTAGACAAAAAATGCAGCAAATGGAGACTGAAGCCCAAAACAGTAAAAAAAATATATTCTTGAATTTATTTGGGCTTTTATCACCTTCTGCTGTTTTCCAAGAAGCAGAAAAATGTGTATTTAATTGTCTGATATTAGTGCAAAAATGATTGAAGGCTCATGCAGATACTGAAGCACAAGCAGGCAGCATACCGTTACATCCTCCAAAAGCAGGCATTCCCTCAAATGAGACAGTAAACAGCACAGAATAAAGGAAGGCTTCTCTCTCTTGCAGTGAGCAGTCTTTTATGCCACAAGTAGCCTTTCTAATTTCCTTTCGACTTCAGGTGGAGCAGGGAAACACTAACATGTTTTTGATACAAATTCATCGAGTTCAATGGGAGTGTTTCCACTAACTTCAGAGGGCTTTGGAACACACTCAGTGTAAATAAGGATGGCAGAACAACAGAAAAAACACAAATATACTATTTAAAGCTAAAAAAAAAATCCATTGTGATCCAATACATCGGGGGGGGGTGGAAATCAAACCCATCCTTCTGAAACAGGCTGAAAGAAATTTTGGTCTTACCTGTACTCTTATCTAGTATGTTTTTCATATTTCTTAAACTTCTATACAGGCTACTAAAACTCTAGACGTGTGGAAACAAGAAATAATAACAATCTATCTTTCTTCAGGACTCTGAACAAAACCCTGGCCTGACTGAAGGTAACGGAAGCTTTTTATTGATTTCTATGAAGCCAGAACTTCAACCCCTGAGAAGAAACTGCAACCCCCATTTAAAAGCAAAAATCTGTCAAGAAAACTGGCACAAAAACATAACTAAACAAAGTACACAAGGGATTTCAAATGAGATTAGAAGCATTGTTTTGACCTTGTGGCTTTCAGAGGGGTGTGAGAAAAACACAGTAACAGCACAAGAAGCCTTTGCAAACTGGGCAGCCGAGACAGACAGTTTAAGGGAGTTGGAAAAGAAAGTCTAAACGGAAATGGAGTGAAAGGAAAATACAGCTCCATCTAGGGTGAAAGGAATGAAGACCAATAATCATTGGGATTCAGCTTTGTTTCTGTGGTAGGTGCTCTAAAATCCATGTTGGAGGAGCAGACAGAAAGGTCATGGAAGTCAGAATTATTATATGAGAAAGGAAGTAAGGAACAATGGGCTCAGAGAAGTCATGACAACTGAAGGATTGGTGGTCTTCACTGTGAAAGAATGGGTGGCCTTTATTGATGGGCTCTTTCTAATAGAGATGAATTACTGTGTGCAATATCTATACAGACCAGAAGTGCACTGGTGACAGACTTGCTGAATTATTTGCTGTGGATAAACTATCTAAGTATTCTTTCCTGATTTTGATTTTGAGCAAGTCTAATTACTGCTGTAATACGTATTACAAACCCCAGGCCAACAAAGCACATACATATGGTTCTTAACTGTAGCCACATGAGAAGTTTCTTTAGGCCCAGTGGGACTATATATGTACTTAAACCGAGCAGAAGGTTATGTTTCGCAAAGAACAAGATCCACTCGACTAAACACATGAGCAAAGAAGTCACATGAAAAAGACACAGAGGCAGCAGAGCTTCACAAACAAGACTTAGATGTCTACTGTCAATTCTGCCGTAGCACTGGTCACTACTCCGTGACTTTGTTTCCCTTCCCACGCCATCCTTTTTCTACTTCGTTTACTAAGATTTCCAGCTCTTTAGAGCAATGTGGTCTTCCTCCTGCATCTGTATTTCACCTACGACAAGGGAGCCTTGATGAGCTAGAATCATTAATTGATGGTTCCCAAATTACATATTATTCATTCTTTGTAGTTTGTGACGGATGACTAAATACATGCCCCTTTTTAATCAGGAAAAGTAAACCAAACAAGCAGTAAAGAATGAGTAAAAAAGAGAGAATAGGTGTTATTGAACTTTTTTGCTTGTACTAACTGAGTTATTCATATGAAGATACTCCTCCAGCAGCAATGTGAGCAAAACCTCCCACACCCGTTTTCACAAGAACAACTGAGGCAGGCAGGCAAAAAGGGCTGAAACATTTGCCGTAGAATTCAGAGGTGCAGTTGCAGTAAATGACCCAGTGCAATTAAGAGTGAAGGGGGTGGGATCTGGTAATACTTGTTTTCTTCAGGTTTAGCACGAGATACCCAGTCATAGATGGGAAAACATGCTACGTTCAGTCTTCTGTTCAGAACAAAGCCGTTTATTGCAACTGCAAAGAAAAAAAAAAGCACACGAGGACTGGGAGATTTCTGCTAGAGGAGACATTTTGTAGGACAAAACTGTGGGAATCTGTGGGTGTGTAGTATGCTGAGGTTTGAACTTGGGAACTGCGAATGTAATCTCGACATCCAAGGCTAGTGATGTGCAGAAGGAGCCAACACCACAGACCACCTAATCTCTGAAAAGTCCGAGTTGGAGCTGTCGCCCACAGCAATACAATCCATCTGCATGCCACGAAATCTCACAGTTCTCAGTCTGGCTTATGTGCAGATTTCTGATTATCGGTCCCATTATCCATATGGACCTATTCAGTTTCCTTCTATAACTCCTGTGACTTTGAATACATGATTAGCAATATGATGTAGTCAAGTGCTTTTTACCCCTCCCAGCACCCCCCCTCCTTTTTTTTTTTTTTTTGGTCAGGAAATGCCAGCCCTTGTGAGTCTCTCACAGAAAATGAATGGGAAATTTGCAAATTCCTGTAAACACCCACAAACTTTCTCATGATCTCTTGTTACTTTTCAATGGATGGTCCTTTGCAACTCCAAGAAGCCTGGGCTGCTGAATACAGCAATTGCATTGTGCCAGCCTTCAAAATGTGTGGTTGTTTCACAAGGCAAATGCCCATCCCACCTGGAGCTGGGCAAGCACACAATCACTTTAGTCTAACAGAGAAACGGTGACTTTTTTTAAAAAAAAAAAAGAAAACACACACACAAAAAACCAACAGCAAAACCCAAACAACCAGCAACACACAAGCACAGATTTGTTAAGCATTAGCTTTTACAGGGTAATCCTTGTTAAGACACAGGCTGATCCAGGTTTGCACTGCTAGTCCTTGAAAGGGTCCTGCTAGAGGTTTTCTGGAGTGCTGAGCTTGGACTTCGTAGCATCAAGTCTCCAGCAATTCCTAAAAATAACATCACCAAGCCCTCTCATACTTGGCACCAAAGGAACCTAAATCATATCACTGTGGAATAGCACTGTGATACAGTTTCACCCAGTGACTCAAACATCAATCCTGCAGCTCCCAGCTCAGCCAAGTGGCCGTTTGAGGAAGACACCACATCTTGACCGGAATACAGAAGAATGGATGAAACCACAGTGGGGAATCTAGCAGTGCATTTCATTTGCAAGTCTCCAAAAGTGTCTAAGAGTTATTGGAAAATAGCATCTGACAGATTTTCATGCCTGGAACTGTTCAAGGGAACCAGGTAAAAACCAATGAAATCAGTCCTTTTGGGCTGTATGAACAGTCCAAGCTCCCACAAACCCTCAGCCAGATGACCCCGAGATGCCCTTACAGACTCATCAGCAATTCAGCAGCAGCCAGAACAAGGAGGAAATCGGGGGCCTTATTAGAGACCAGCCAAAGCAAAACAAACCAACGACTTGGTCACCACTGCCAAAAAACTGCTTTCACAAGTCAGGAATCCTGATCACGCAGCTGCCTCACTTGCCCCTCATTTGCCCACATCCGCTGAGTTTACAAATGAACCTATTAGAAGGCATGATTTTCTATTTTATTTGCCAGGGGGAAAGATGGTAACAAAAGGAGGCTGTGAGTGAATGAATATGCCAATGCTCCTTTTGGTTTTACTGGCATGCCATTCTATTTAAAAATAGAACTTGATTTTTAAAATAAACAAAGCATAATATGGAGGTTTCTGTGTAAACAAAGGATTGTACATGTGGTGGTAAGATACAAAATTTCATGATCAAGAAATTTCTCATTCAGCTTGTCTAATCAGCCAGAACAAACTTGCAGTCAGTAGGCTTCAATTATAATTGCATCTAATTGATTTTTTTCCTTCTCTGTTTTTTTGTTGTTGTTGTTGGGGGGGTTTTTTGTGTGTGTGGTGGTTTTTTTTTTTTTTTTTTAAACTGTGGTATTGTGATGCTGCATCAACAGTAGTTCTTGACACAAGAATGCACATTAGGGACTCTAGGGTAAGAAACGGAAAGAACCACATGAGTAACCATCTCATACCCACTACATCGTTTACTTACTATTTATTTCCATTAGAGAAATGCTCAGGGACACCAGCAAACTGATCCCTGAATCTGAACAGCCATCTCTCTCCTGCCTTTGAGGGGAGCTCCTGTCCATGCAGGGAACAAGCAGGGAAGCTGTGCCCTGGTGCCTGCAAGGGGAGCTGAGTCATGAATCCTTCAGTTGGTGGTAATATTGAGAGTCAGGCAATGCTGGCCATGGCCAGATATCTAGTTTTTCATTTTGGGAAAATCAAAAGCAGAAATAGAGGCACCTTGAGGCTTACATGACAAATAAATGTGGATTTTCAAAAATCCAGTACTGAAAATGTGGACGCCACTCAGAAGTTCACATCCTTTTCTCAAGCAATCTCTGCATGACTTATTCAAGGCAGGACAGAGTCCCTGTGACAGTTGAAAATTATATCCAGATTGCTTGAGTCAACCTTAGAAGTATTATTCTTCCCTTAGCACAGGCTAATGTGTCCAGCAATAGCTAAATGAATTAGGATCCTAAGCCACCCTTTCAAAGGATTTTGGCATAACATCGCATTAAAACAATGGAATGTAGGTTCTTAATTCACTTAGTCATTTTTTAAAATGAACAGAGGATTAACAAGGATCATGCGACAAACACACTTATGCTCTTGGCATATATTTAAGGCTTGCTATCCGCATATGCTGTGTCAGTCTCTTGCCCTCTGTGTGTATGAAGACGACACTCAGAATGCACACACCTTCTGGTGTTTCTGTCTGGCCATGCTAACTGGCCCCTAATCAGTTAACATTGCCTTTTTTAGGAGAGTTTTCTAAAAGCCCATGGAAAACAATAGACATTGAGAATCAGATTTTGGCTTCATCAAATGGCACTATAAAAAAACCCAGGACTCTCAACAAAGATGTCAGTGACTCAACAGCTCTCAGTAACCACTGCAAAATAAACACTAGGCAGTAATTGCTATGTAGGGGTTGAGCATCTGCTAAGGGGAACCATATTTTCATTGAACTATGATTCTAACGAAGTAATCACTCCCCAGCAGAAATATGGCTGAAGGGCAATACTTCAAATGTGGAGTGCATTGATACACAGCAGTCTCCCCTCATACAGCAAACACTATATAAATAACAGAAGTTTTTTGTTTTGAGAGAGGATGTTTTACAATACAAGGTATTTTTTAAAGTCAACAATTTTCCGGTTACTCATATGGTATCACGTCCCCTAAAGCACTGTGCTAGCAAATGGCTCTGAGGGTACCTTTACATGTGGGTTTGGCCTACACTGTGCAGTGGAGATGCAGCCCAGAGCCAAACCAATCCTGGAAGTCCACACGCCAAAAACCCCTCTCAGCAGGAATTATTAGCCAGGATGCAGCTGTAAATGCATGCAGCCAGCCTACTTCCCCGTGCAAGCGAGCTCCTGTGGTCTGGTGAGACGTCTCTGTGCCACACGCTGCAAGGCTTCCTTCTCTGTGGTTATTTCGAGTAAAACCAACTTCAACAGCGTTGCACTGTTAGTGCAATCCTGCCCGTCATCTTTGAAGCAAACGCTCATTCCTGGGAAAATATGCTCTGTCTGGTAACTCAAACTCCTAAAAGAAAGCTTCTTTTGATGGTAAAGCTATGGTAAACTGGAGGAGTGTTTGCTCTCTGCCGTAATCTCAGATAATAGAGCCAGTTTTCTAAATAGAGCTGAGCTTTGGGAATCAGCTATTCCTGTCAGACCCAGATTCCTTGTAGCAAGAATGCTTGCAATCCATGCGACTCTCTGTCCCAGGACAGTATGGCTGTGTAAACAGAAGACTACAGTGGGATTATACTGAAATTTCATGTCATACTCTCACAAGAGAGCAGACTCCACAGCCCTGACTATCCACTTTTACCTGTTGTGGGACATAACAGCGTTATCTGGGAAATACAGCTAGACGAGAAAGAAATCATTGTACTACTACTCTGTGTGATAGGAGAAAGAACACAAGTCTAAACCAGGTTATATTAAACAGTGCATTTTCTTATTTTTATAATGTGTTGTGTACAAGTATATAGCACACTGGATACATCCAGATGCTAAGCCAAGTCTAGAAAGCCACCCAAGCTTTTGCATACCTATTTGAGTACCTAGAGTAGTGCAGACTGACTTGCAGAAACGCTGAGAACTCTCAGTTCCCAGTGGAGCACAAAGTCAGAGCCACTGATACCCAGACTGTACAAGCAACTACTGAAAACCACGTATCTGCACAATTAGACTCTTAAATGTCTTAGAAAAATCTGCTTCATGGTGCCAAAATTTAAGCACTTGTTTTTGCAAACTTAATGACAGAATTGTAGCATTTACACAATTGTATAAACAACATCAGCATGAAATTTTTAAATCAGTGGCTTACAGTCTTCTCTACATATACAATTTACATTATTAAATTGTGCTTTCTAGCATAAACATCAACATTACTGGATTTCAGTTCTTCTCTCCTACCATACCTCTGACTAAATAATACTTTTATACCTCACTTCTAATTAGCAGTACCAAATTCCACTCTGGAATTTCAATATAGAACAAAACCAGTATTTAGTGAACAAAGGTTTTTTAGGCTGGCTATAAAATATAATTTGCAGCATATTCTAGAGAGAACAGTTGAACTTAACAAATAGCTGATTGGGGAGAACTGCTGCAACTTTTAATACCACTTTATCAGCAGTGACACAAGTAATTTCTGTTGTGGAGTGATCCTCGCAATTCCTCTCAGACACTGATAAATCCGAGTGGCTGGAGAACTAAAAGTCCTGATCCAAACTCCCTTAAAGAAACAGGCTTTAAAGAGCAACTTAATAAAAACTCCCACCCCAAGTTGTCTGGCAGCTGAAAGAACAGAGAAGAGAGACTCTGAAGGGCAGTTAAGCAGCCAATTCCACTGAAATTCCAAGGATTTTGATCCTTGCATCCCCTTTATAGCACTGAAAAACCTCTTTGTATCTATTAAAATGTTATGAAGGAAAAGAAGGCTTTTGGATGCTATCTGGCTTGCATGGAATAAGATACTGTATAAACATACAGGAAGGAGGCAGTCCCTTCCCTGCAAAGTTTACAACATAAATGAAAACAGCAGAGCTCGATATAGCACAGGGAAACAATAAGGCCAGATTGGCCATCGTGAAGAACCGAATCACCATAAATCAGCTGCCTCTCATCTCTTCTGTAGGCACTCCAGCAAAGAGCTCAGCAAATTGCCAGACCATGAAGCCTCCACATTTCACCTGAGAGAAGCAAATCACAGCCTTGCCAAAAACAAACCAGCCTTTAACCTTTTCAGTCTTTTAACCTTTACATAAACTGTGCTTGTTTTCCCGTATGAACAATGGCCTTATTGTTTAAGTTAAAATACAGTACATGACCTGTGATGTTAGGAAATGAATGAATTGTTGTGTTGTCAACAGTTACTTCTTTTCCACACCTCCCTATATCTAGGAATTTCTTTCCATGTCTTTAGTTTTAAGGAAAACATGACACTTTGGAGACGACCACTGATACCCTAAGTTAATAAATAATAGTAGTGAAAATTATGTAACGTGGATTTTCCATAATTCAGAAACTCCTACAATAGGCCCACTTTTCAAAAGAATTCACCTTCAGTTTAGGCGTGTAACTTATCAATTTTCAAGAGTTTACACTGCCCAAAATCTCTCATTTCAGACACACAGTGGGCGCTTTACAAAACCTGGCTACTTATTAAATGCCAAAATGTTTTTGTGGCCAGACTGTGGCTACGTGACTCAAGATGACTGCATGAGAAAATACAGGGTAGGTAAGAGAGTAACAAAAGATTACGAAGAAAAATTCAGACATTCAAGCAACATTAGACATGAAGTCCATCTTCAAACACTCATTGCTTACTGCAAGTTCATTTAAAATTGGAAAGTGTCCAAAATGATTATGGCAAAGATGAAGATAAAGCAGAATTTTTCCATATAGCAGAGAAGGTATCCAAAGTACTCCTCAAGGACAAGAGACAACAACATAACAATTCAGGAAGAAAAACTTTTGAAAAGGTATCCTTAGAGTCCAAAGAAGTTTTTAAAAAAAAATTTAATGAACAATATGAAATGTCCCTTAAGCAATTACAGAGTTTTCTAGATTAGAACACTTCCATCAACTCAGGAAGGAAAAGGTTCTCACTTTTGTGACACCCACTGGACATTGAATGGACCTATAAACAAATGTTTATGTAAAGGAAATATTTTCCCAGGTTGGACCAGTTCCTAAACGAAAGGGCAGGTCTGGAAGGTATAAGTATAAATGGACTTGTCTGGGCCAAAGTACTGTGTGACAAAGCTGATTTCAGACCTCATTACCAATTTTAGCTAACAGCATTAGAGCCTGAGGCAGCATTCATTTTATTATATATAGCCTTGAGAGAATTTAAATTTAGGAGAAGAATCTTTTCTGACTGGTTGTGATCAGCAGTCTCCCTTCAACCACTGCTTCCACGAGCCCCTGGGAAATGACCAAAAATACTCACCTGATTGCTTTTTTATGGGATATGCTTACGTATCACAGAAATGTGAAAGGGATACCACTTCAATGAGATAATGCATATTTTAATCACAGGGTAAGGAATTATTATCCTACGGCTCTGAGATTTTAACCTACAAAATTCTATGCGAGTCCATCAGGGCTAGGTCAAGAAGCATAAGGCAACCCTAACATGCTACTTTTAGAAAACTAGTATGATTATATCATAAATTGGATAGAAACAGGAATAACCTAAAGAGAAAAGAAAGAATATCATCAAAAGAGAAGAGGTAGATCTCCCAAATAAGGATTCCTCTGAGCTAACAAGAATGACATTTCCACGTTTTTCATCAAAAAATGAAAGAAAAGGAAGGCGAAAAAAGAAATCGTTCCACATAATGCAACAGCTCCTCAGTTAATGTAAACTGGCGCCAGTTCATTGAAGTCAATGGAGCTACAGTGATACGTACCAGCTGAGGATGGGGTTCTGAATCTGCAGGCATTTGGCATAATGCCAGCCTCTGTCTGCATACAGACTAGTATTGTGTATGTAAACACTGTCTGACTCTCTAAAAATCATAATTTTTTAAAAAATGCTTTATAGTTCTGATGAATTTGTCACGTAAAACAAATCGTGGGCTTCCTGTGTTCAGTGCCTCCGTCTGAGCACTTGCAATCTTGTATGTGCTCTGTTTTCGCTCACCAAATTCCACCAAGCTAAAGGATGGCTCACTCAAAACGCAAATCAGAACAGAGCCCAAAAGAACAGCTGCTTCCTCCGCCCTGAATAAAGAAAAATTTAAATTTCATACTGACACTGTTGCATGAAGGGCAGATTGTGCTGTTAGGGAGTAAAGGATGGTGTTTAAGCTGAACCCCACTAAGAACCACCAGGACTTTCAGATCCCCCTCCTCCACCTCCAATCATTATTTCTTGTCCCCACACCATAGACTAATACTTTACTTTTGTCCTAGACCAACCCAAAGTCCTCCTTCACCATAGTGAATAAGAGAAGACTTTGTCCACATCTTGCCTGCTTCCTGCATCTGTTTTGGGAAGGGAAGAGCCAGGGTCTAGATCTACTTAATCCCTTTAAACCTGCATTGACAGTCTGGGTTTCCACATGTTTTCCTCTGGTATGTTACATTATATATCTTACCTACCAATCTGCAGTTCAGGATAGACTTCTGCTCCTCACCAATACTAACTTTTAAACAAATTTGATCAAATAAATAGAGGCACATCTTCTGATCTTTTTGGATACTCCAGAGATATCAGTCTTGGGGCAGCACCCATTTTACTGTTTCTGAGGGGATCACCACAATAAAGGAATAAAAAGCCTTTGGAATCATGCATTTAACCTACAAACACTCTTTACATAAGCCATACTAAGCTAAAAGAAAACAGAATTATTCAGTTGCCAATTATTCAATTCATTTGTATGAACACATAAACAAAAGGAAGAAAAAGCACATGTACTTAACAATGATCTTGGCGCTAAAGGTAGAGTATTTCTCCTTTTGTTTTTCATCCCGTATGGTTCAGGTGACAAACTCGTCAATCTGAAGAATTGTTCTGGATTAACATTATGGCATAGGTTGATCTCTGAAATTAGATCCTTACTGCTGAAGAAGTTCATTACAGGTGCTCATTTGAGACTAGGCATCAGGTAGGAACATGATCAGTCAGGCTTTTGATACAGGAAGCACCATTTTCATATAGTGGTCTAAGTACATACGAGTCTTATAAATTGACATAATCTGTAGCAATGCCTGAAAACAAAGGTGTTTGGCAGCAGTAAGATCAGAGACAGATTCCCAGTTGGACTTGGCCTACTTTTTTTGTAGCTCCTTTCAGTAGACTAACTGCATCTGAGGCTCAAAAAGAAAACAAAAAATTTCAATTCACTTTATCAATATACCGTATAAGCATCAGAGATTTCCATAAGGGTATACTATCAAAGGAGAAACAAATCTGAACAAGATCGATAAATCTAATTCCATATTGACTGTCAAGTTTTTCTACTCATTTAAACTAAGTCATTAGGATTTACGCCCAAAACGGAGCCTTAAGTTTGATGTGCATTAGTTGGTCCAAGATTTGCTTTTTAAGTCACAATACTTGGAGGGAGGAATGACTTTTTAATCCTTATCTGTGTGCCAGATTTAATGAACACATCTGTAACAGACTGCTAACACAACCACATAAAATATTTGGGTAGAATCTATGCCCACTTAAATATACTCTGTCATTTATCCAATAAAATTAATTATAAAAACAACAAATTCACCTGATTTATGAAATATTTACAACTCATTTTAGGACCAAAACCAAATATAATTAATAACTATAAAAACAAGGGGTAGAAAACCACCACTGTTTTGCCATACTTCCATTTGTTGACAGTGGTTTTGGTTAACAGAAACATGTGGCCTGTGAAGAGGAGGGGGGATTGTTTTGGGGTTTGGGTTTTGGGGTTTTTTTGAGATCACAGATAGTGATGGGAGAAAAAGTTAACAATAACCAAGAAGAGATTTCACCAAGAACTCAAACCAACCAAAACTGAAACCTGTTTTGATTGGAAATGAGGAAAAGGAAGTGGGTGTTCAGATCCAGATCTAAATTAGGTTTAGTTGGCGGTTTGGGGTTTGGTTTCATGACCAAATCAGGGCTAGGGTTCTCGTACAGACCCGATGATGATGAAATCTTCTAAACTTGAATCATGTAACCTGAAATCTCGTAACCTGTTGTCTTGAGATTTTGGTCCCCAAGACTGGAAATCTTTTTATAGTTACAGATAGTTGACTGACACCACTGACAGTTTTCTATGTTTCTTTTGGGATAGATTCTTGGAATTTCTTTTCCTCAGTCACTGTTTTCCATGATGCATAGGAAGAACTCCATACTGAAAACCTGACACTTGCAACTGATATTCAAAATGTTTTAATTGAACTTTAACCATTTTGGCCCACATGTAAAAAAAAAAAAAAAACCCAAAACTTTTGGCATGTGCTAGTATATAGCAGAATTCAAGATCCCAAAGAACACAAAAAAGACAAGTAACAGGGTATAGACCCTGAACTTCAGGAAAGCAGATATTGTCTGATGTAGGGAACTGGTAGGTGGCATCCTGTGGGCAACAGCTCTGAAAGATTAAGGCTGTCTTCAGGGACAACAACAGAAACAAGAAAGCTCCACTCCTGTGCTCAGGGAAGCAAGTAGACATATCAGTAGACCAGCGTGGCTAAACTGGGAAATCCCGACAGAGTTCCAGTGCAAAAAGTCATACACCAGAGGTAGAAGCAAGGATAGGCTACAAAGGATGAATGTAGAAACATTGCTCAGGCACATAAGGATGGTTTTAGCAAAGCCAAAGCTTAGTTAGAGTCAAAACTGGCAAGGCACATTAAGAACTATGAGAGCTTCTAGAATCACATCAGTAGCAAAAGGGAAAAAAAGAAGCGGGACCACTGCCGAATGGGGTGGATGACTTTTAGCAACAGCAGATGCAGATAAGGCCAAGGTGCTCAATGCATTCTATGCCTCAGGCTTCACCACCAAGGTCTATCCAGTCTTTACACCCACAGACAGGGTTCAAGGACAGGACAAGTTATAACAAGACAAAGAGAAGTCAGGGATCTTTTAAGAAATCCTGACCCTTATAAGTCCGTGCTACCAGAAGGGATGGAGGCAAGAGTGCAGAGACCACTGGTAGCATGGCAGGGTCACTCTTTTATCATTGATGAAGAGTCATAGAGATCAAGGGAAGTCCTCAATGACTGAAGAAAGGCAAATGTTTTACCCATCTTCAGAAGGGGTAACTAATGGGAGATTACCTTAAATCCTTGATGCAGTAGGCCCTTTACTGGAACACTTCACAGGACTCCCTTGGGCAGCTATGCTTCCCAGTTCATCTTTATAGTCCATGCTACAGAGCTCTCGACTGCGCTGATTCATAACAGTGGTAATGTCAATTTAAAAAGGGGACAAAAATGTACAACCAAGACCAGGAGTGTGAGTGAAGACAGTCTGTTTTCATATCAGATGATACAAGTCTGTGCTGCTTCCATTAGCTGTTAAGTCAGTATTCATAGGCCATAGTATCAGTATAGTCCCACAATCTACAGTACTGAATTATTTCTATAAATGGAAGCAGTTACACTGGCAATTGTTGTCTTTGGGTTCAAACTAAGATGTGAAAAGATGTGTTTAAAGCAAAATTCACCCCTCCATTAAAAAATAAACTCTGCCTTTGCAATAGATCCAGTTCTTTTTTCTCCCCTGTATATATATATACACATACATAAAGACATTTATGTATACATGTATTTATATATATACACACACTCCCTCTCCATATAAGGTCTTGGTAAATACGAACTGGATTTGACTCGG
>NW_009213528.1:156906-198291 GCF_000690835.1 Fulmarus glacialis | reverse complement strand
GGAAAGAGACAGTTTAATTTTAATAGGCCAAGCACACATATTATGAGACAAAACGAAAGACAAAAAAAATCCCAAACTAAGACCATGTAAGGTATGCATCAACCAGTTCTGAAAAAGGTTCCCACTGGAATTATTCCAGACTAAAACAATGAGTCATCCCCTAAGGAATCCTGTCCTCACATGAAATATATAAATCATTGTCCATTTTGGAAGGATTACGCCAATAGCACATATCATTAAAATGTTATTCCTTTTAAAAGTGCTAAGACAAAATCCAGCATTTTGTTCTGTAGATCCTGATTTGCAATGTGAACAGGAGTCTCACCACAGTCCCCTAGGGACAGAGTCACAAGGACATTTAGTTCCTGCATAGTCAATGTATGTTCCCATATGCCTCTGCAAATCTGGGCAAATGCAAACAGGATCAGAGCTTTCAGAGGTTTCCTCCTTTTTTTTTTTTTTTTTGATTTTCTTCTTCCATGAGACAAAAAAGCTCCGTGAGGTGGTTGTGGTAGAACAGAAAAGAACATAACTTCCTAATGTAATGCTCCAAAATCTCAATGCTTGAAATCTATGCAAGAGTGTCTTACAACATGAGCAGTTTCATTACTTCTCAAATTAGAATACTGTGTCTCTTTTACAGGCCTGTTATAGAAATTACTAAACTCCTGCTATTTGCTGGGGAGGACAAAAAGACGATGTGTTACCTAAGGGAAAAATAAGTCTGTAAACTCTTACCAGAAGGCATAAGGTTAATGGCATAAGAGTTGCAGTAGATGGAACTGGCTCATCATACGACATTCCGAAAGAACAGGTTTTACTCTCTATAAAATGTTTCCCATTAGAAATTTAGAATGACAAACACACCTTTCAATGCATGATTTTAAAGAAAGACTGAAATGCCATACAGAAAAATCAATTATTACTCTTACATATCATTTGTTTTTCAGAGACTCCTAAATGCTTCACTCAAAATCAAAGTCTCACTGAACTACATATTGTACAAAAGAAGAAAGGAGATGCTTTCTTCTCGAGCAAGCTTGCCTAGGAGGACAAGACAGGCAAGAGATAAGAGAAAGGAAATCTTACAGATAGGTAGACAAAAAACAAAAGAACAACCTGTTGAAGATTACCAAAAAACTCAGTGCCAAGCCAACATCTAGCATTTGATCCATAAGGACCTACTTTCCCTCCCAGCTGATCAAAAAACAGAAGAAGGAGAACTTAGAAATCAGACACACTGTAGTTCTCTGGGGGGGGTGTGGGGGAGAAATCACGAATAAGCTATGTCGTATCTAATGTAATTGTGGATAAGTTATTCACTAATAACTATTAAATAAAACATTTTTCAACTCTTCAGATTAATTTTTATGAAGTATACTGTCAGCACCAGTTTACAGAACTGCTTGGCAGCAGGTGTTCCCTCCTTCTGCTGGGAGAGCAAAGGACACTGAGCTTTAACACCATCCTCAGCAACATCCAAGTACTGCATACCTCTCTCCTGGCAAGACAGTATCTCTGTATATGGAAAACAAAGAATAAAACAGGGGTAGTTTTTCCCATTTTATTTCATCAATCCACTCTCTGTCCCTGGCAATCCCAAATTATCATTGCAGAAACCAATTCAAAGTTAGGCAAGCACAGACTCAGCGTATCCAACCAACTATTTAAGGAGCACTAGCTGATCTTAAATCTGCTCTCACCTGATCTTCCTTGCACAACAGAAGCCCACTGCCTCTTGAACCAACAATCTGACGGAGATACACTGCCTTGATAGCCTGCGCACCCACTAAAGCTGTCTCATAACTCCAGCTGGAACGACCGGTCTCTAACTTCCGTGGCAAGAGAAATAAAAAAGGGATACTCCATCTTCAAAAGGAAAGTCACTAATCCACATACTTAATGAAGACATCTTTAGCATTTCTTTCCTTTGGGGCTTTTTTCTCTGAAAGCATTTCCTTCATGGCCTTTGCCAAGTGTTCACAATGCAACTTTACAAAAGCAGCACCATTTTATTTTGCACCCTGTAGAGACAGTGACCATTAGTCACAGACAGAATCACATTTATACCACTTCTCAGGCATCTATGACATGAAAGAAGAAAACTGGTGAACACTGACAACACTGCTTAGTCACTATTACTTCATTCTGGCCCACTCTTGACCAGTTACATCACTGTTTTGAGATGTATGGTTTAGATGCTGAGGTCAGCATTTTAAAGGTGTTCTACCACATTTCTTATGAAGCTGAAATAACACAATCTTTCTCTCTGGTCAAGTCTATAACATTAAACACATGTGGTACAAGGTCGCAATGTAACAAGGAATTTGTTCTTTTTTATGAATAAATACAAATAAACAATCTAAACAATCACGCAAAAGGTTACACAAGAATTTTTTTTTTTTTTTTTTTTTTACCCAGACAAACATAATAGACATGGTATGCTGGAACAGATAAATAAGGTTTTTTTCAAGCTTATCAATGCCTTTTTGATTGTTCCAAACCAAGCTTTAATTCTATGGTACATTCAAGAACATTAAATAAATCACAGGACACAGAGAAGGAAAAAGCTTAGTAATGAGCTTAGCAATCAAACCATTCCTCATCACCACCAGAATAGTTAGCTCCTTACAATATACCCTCAAGTATATTTTCTGATTAGGTTTAAGTAACTTACACATTCTGCTACTACTGCTTCCTTTGGGAGAACATACCATAGGCTGATAGCTTTCACCTCTAGGAACTTTTTCCTGATGTACAGTCCAAATATGCCTTTTTGCTCAGTTTTACCCCATTAGTTCTAGTTAAAACTCTTCTGTATCAGGTGAAATACTTTCTCTCAGTCTGGAGCATTTGCATTCTGTTATTACTTGTGGGCAGCTCTCCTGTACATCACTTAACACTTGCATTAAGGCTGACAATAATCTAAACATAGTAAAGCTCAGTAAATACAGGAAAAGATTAGGACTGCTCCAGCCCCCATCAAGGAACCACATTTTAGACTTCTTTTATAGATTTGAGTGTAAGCTGTATCAGCAGCATAATATTTTGTAAAGCAAGTAATTTGAGTTTCCAGTGCTGGGGGCCGGGGAGAGGAAATCTCTATCTTCTTGCATAATGTTCATATAAATGCCTTGACCAAGTATTTACTTTTTCAAAGCCATTATGATGTAAATTTACTATGTCTAAACTCATAATATACAGAACAAGAAAAAGACACAACACAATTTTTAACATAACCATGAGCTATCCTCAGGCATCCATGGCTTTGAGGACAGCCATCATAAAATCAGTCATTTTTGAAATATTTCAACGTTTTTCTTAGGAACTATATTATAACTAATAATGATTGAAAGATAATCAGCTATTTGATTGATATCATTGAATGATAATGAGCTATCATTCTGCTCTTTACTCCTGTTGATAGGAAATGCAAATAACAGTAAAGACGTGAGCTTAAAACATAGTGTTATATACACTACAGAAAATAAGTACGGGGATATAAAAATAAGTACTGGGATATAGTTTGGCACTGGGGGAAAAAAAAAAATTATCAAAAACCGGATGAGCAGTTTGACTGAGTCATCATAACAGTTCCCTTGGGCCAGTCACTAAGGACATGATCCATGACCACTGAAATCAATGAAAAGATTCCCACTAATGCCTCTAGGCTGTGGATGAGGCCTTTAAAATCCCAAGAAAAGTGTTGTGAAGATGACTACATTAATCTGTGCTCAGTTAAAAAAGTGATGGGAGCCACATATGTATCTATATGTACAAATTCCTCAAACAGTGAAGTGGAAAGATCCCCATAGCTGAAAGCTCTAAGGGAATTATTATTATACATTCCCATTAATATGCAAAACCAGACACAGTTTGTTATAAGGTTAGGAATACATGACTCACGTGGATAACAAGGGCTCATATTTATGTTCCACTTTGCATCAAATCATAGTTTGCACAAACAATACTTGACTTTCCTTCTCTTCTTTCTTAAATTCTTAAATTATTTTATTTTTAAGCCCTCCCTTCCGCCTCCCATCCCCCCCAGCAAGAAGCTGTCAAGAGATGTGGAGCATCTGGGTTAGAAATGACAGCTGGTGGGTGAGACAGCATCAAGCTCTTTACTGGCTCTTACTTTGGTTTTCTGGGAATGAACCAAAATGAGACGATTTCATAATAATCACCCCATCTTTTGCCCTTGAATAAACTTCAGAAGTGATCATGAGCCAAGTTCTCTTTGGGCAATCAGAAGGGGTTCTTCATAGCCCATATACCAGAGTTGGTTGGAAAACAGGATCTCTGCCCCGTGGGAAATTCCAGTGTTCCAAAACATGCTTTGTGCTCCAACTTGGAACAAGTAAAACTTTTTTCAGTATGAAGGTTTCCTCAAAAAAATTATCTTGGAAACATTAAATGCTAAATGTAATGTTACTTAGAATTAGAGCATGATATAGACATAGAATACTGAATGAGATATGAGTATTAAATTTAATCGATACCATTTAATATTAAACATTACAACATAAAAGAAGTCAAGCAAAATTGAAAAAAAAAGAAAATGAAACAAAATTCTATGTGGAAAAAGTAAAAATACGTTACTCAGATGAGCTTAGGCAGAGCACTGTGTGAACATAACTGCTGTTTGCAATAATGAAGAAAGCTTAGTACCTCTCTGTGGCACTTCTTTTGGGACTGCAGAAAACACTGTCAGTGTAATAAAACCATTTTATTCTTATATGACATTTAATACATTCTGGGCAGGTATTCATCTAGGATTCATTACTGGAAATCTCTATGGCTGTAATGATCTGCACTGTTTAGGGATTGGCCCTCAAGCTTTACATTGCTACCTCATCTGTAACACCAAAGACTTGATATAGTAGGATTTATTTTCCTTTCAGTAAAAGCTATCTTATCAGTTTATTGATACTGCAGCTAAAAAGCAGTAAATACCTTTTGTTTTATTATTTTAATGGGAAATACAGCCCATGCCTGTATTTAAGCCCCACACCTTAGTCCTTTGTTGGGAAAAGGACACAGACAATGAGCTCTCTATGAGAGAGGCCTGCGTAATGCTAACATGGTCAAACCTTCTTGTGCAACCACAGAAATATCAAAGGCAGGTAAGGAACAACTGGAACCTTAGAGACAGAATCCTTTTCACAGACATTTGACTAATCTGATGATGTAGCCATAGCGCTATGTGCACCGGAGCAATGAACTTGCCTATACAAGCAGTAACCTTTTGCCTGTCAACAGGGTTTACCTGAAGGGAAGCAGCACCATCAGTTTTGTACAGCAGGGCTTCCCACCAGCCACAATTACGTTATGAATACTTGAGTTATTAGGCTATAATGTAAAAGACTAATGTATGTGCGGGTGTATGAGACCGAGACTGACTTCATCTGCACAAACGCCCTGATCGACTGAAATGTGATCGCAGGGAGAAAAGAAAGGAGAAAACTGGACCAAGATGCCTTAAATACGTGACAGCAGCACTACTGGCATGCTGCTGATATATCAATAGACAGCCACAGAAAAGTAAATGACAGCTGCAGCAAACAGATAATTGGGGCATTAATCAAAAGGAATTTCTGTATAAGAAATGGATGGGAGTAAACATGAAAGTGTAAAGTGCTCCTTTGGGCATGTGGACTCATGTTTGCAGGTTGAGATGTAAACAGACAACCTCTGCAGGCCAGATCCAAGTCTCTTTGCAGTTACTGGAAGATTTCTGCTGAACTCAATCAAATTTGGATCAAATCCTATGTGAATACAAACATTTCTTCTTCTGGTTGCGCAAGACCACTCCAATGATTTGGTCCCTGTGAGGAACGAAGGGCTGCGTTCATAGGTGCTCTTGGTGACAGATGAGCTACCATTTGCTTGTTCTTCTCTGTGACCCTCCCTCCCTCTATGGCTGACCCCGATCACTGAATGCTACAAACCTGATCAGGGTCTTTTTCCCCTTTCTCTCCTACAACCCCATTCATTATTCATGCTGACACACAAGTGGTCCTGATTTCTCAGGATATTGTCCGTCATTCCATGATACAATTACTTTTTAGCTTCTCCATATCTCAGACTGCTTCTCCAAAAACAATTGCTAAGGAGCCAGGGATTATTTACTGGCAACCATGAATATGTCAAACCCTCCAGATGTTTATTATTACTACTACTTTCCAGGGGTGTCAGCCAACAGTTCTGTTTGTGGCTCGCCCTGTACCAGGACATCAGATAACTGCAACTTATAGTCCTGAATTTAGCATTGGTCACCCTTTGATCCACAATTCGTTTTGCTTTCTGCTAGGCTGGAAAATGTTTCAGCATTAGTCCATAAAACTCGTCTCACCACGTTGTTGGTATTGAAATACTTATTTATCAGCCAAAGGGACACTACAGACTTAAAGATTGATTATGAATTTGGCCTTGTAACTGGCTGACACTATTGTGGCAGTGTGTATAATTGGCAGATAATACAAAGAATATTTTAAATGGCACAAATTTTATCCATCGTTCAATGTCCAAGATTACCTCTGTATTAGGAAAGGTGAACTTTCCAACAGGACAGCGAGGCAGACGGTGTTCTTTAACAATTTCATTCTGCTTCTTCCAGCACATTTTCTTCCATCCTCAGTGAACAGATTTCTGCTCTTCTCGGACCTCAACTTTTTAACTGGCAATCATTGCAGGAATATACCCTTCAAATAACTAAAATACATCAGTGGAGGCCCCCCAGGCTTCCAGATAAAACTCCATGCACACAAGTCCTATTAAAATCAAACTTGTCCTGAACTCCAAAGAACACAATCGAGTCTGTTCCTTTTCCGAGCAACATCCCAAAGAGAGAAAGTGCCCCAGGAGGGAGCGCTGAATTAGTAAAGCGGATTCCTCCAGCAGCAGCCTGCTGCAGAGAATGTGTGCCAGGTACTGGGTGGAGAGAATGCAGGAGATGAATGGACAGTCTCCCGGGGATTTCTACCAGCTGCCTGCGACTCAGAACTGATCTAACCTGTGCCATGGGTGGGGCAGGGCATCAGGAAACCATAATCGCCTCCCAGCTGTTCCTTCCTTCCTCCACCCATGCTCATTGCTGCGGAAGCCAAGCACGGAGAGGAGTTTTGGCAGGGTAACAGTAATGTGCCAATGGCAGAACATATGTTTAGCTCATCTAATTCTTCTGTAGATGCAAGGATCAACATGTCTGTGCTATTCGCCTAACTCCTCATAAAGGAGAATGCTGGCTTATACAAAGCAAGCTAACAGAGGTAAGAAGCAAACAAGTGGTTCACCTGCAATATTTTTATGGATGAAACTCAGTTCTGTTTTGTTTTTGCTGTGGGAAAATTCATGCTGTTTGGTGTGGGAAATTTCCTGCTGCAATAATAACTTTCATTTTTATGGATCCCTCACGCTTAACAAATTGACAGACTATTTATTTAAGCATCACTTCACCCACCACGGAAATGGAGCAGTCTCCCGGGTAAAATGTGGTGTCTAGTTTGCAGCACTGCTCCAAAACTTAGGAAAGATGCACAAACTTCTGATCAGTTTGTAACAGTAAATGGTTAGATTTTCAAAGGTGTCTAGAGCACCTGAAAGTATCAGCTTAGGCTCTTACAACCATCCAAAGTCAGGCAGAGTTCCTGGTAATTTCCATTAGTGTTCAGGCAGAATTGAAAATCATAATAAAGTCCGATAGCTAACTGCCTTGGGAGTTTAGCCTGAGAAAAATGTCACTTGAGACTGGCAGCGATCATCACTATGCTAGAACCTGGCTTGGCACACCACCATCAACAATCTTCTTCTTGAAAAGCATGCCAGAAAAATCTATTTTTCCCCTCAAGAAAATAAATTCTTCTGTCTTTGAACTTAACAAAGACATAAAATTTACCCTACTGAAGTAGACCCTCAAAGTCACATTAAATCATGGAAAAGGATAAAAAGGACACAGGGTTACTTTATTAGTATTCTTGCAAGATACTTGTGTTCTCAGAAACTTCGACGACAGCATTCTTCCAGTCCATCACTGTTAAGCTTTCAGACCTGTTAGATACTATCCAAGGTGGTATGGCTGTAAAATTAATAGGTACAACCATCAAATTGCAAAGCATGTTCATCTTTGTATTGTTCTGAGAAATTTTGCACTCAAGTTTAAATATCAGAGGTTAACTCTGAGCTTAAAAACTGTCCATATTAGAGACCACGACTCATGTGGTACTGAAGTTCAGATATGTATTTAAACAAATAAAAGGGGATTATTGGCAGAATGCTTTATATATGGACCACCAGCCATTGGAATTTCTCCTTTCTCTTGCCCAAAAAGTCTATAACTTCCTGGCCTGATTTCAAAACTATTTTATCCATAAATCTCTGAAAATCGTTGCTGATTGGGGATATGTTAGAAAACTATTAGAGACATAAGGAGTTTTAAGTCTATGCATCATCTACCTTAATGAAATGAATTATATTAGGCTGTGCTAGTGCTCCTGACTTTAAAGGTCTCAAAAACCCAAGCCTCAAAATCCCTCAGTTAAACATAAACTTCTTTTTATTCCCTTTCTGTATTTTAACTCTTTAGGTGTAAAGCTTTTCCCTAAAACTAAGATTCTTTGGTGAAAGTAGCATGTACAAGATTAAGGAAATTGGGACATTAAGAACTACAACATTCTCAATAAAAGTAGAGAAATTATTTTTCTACTTTTCCTCTTTTTTCATTGTTTGCGATATAGTTCCAGGAGGTGTAGAAGATCCTAATGTATAAGCTAAATGTCTGTCCTGACATTTTTAAAATACAAGAAAAAAATGAAACTGCTAGTTACAAAGAAACTGGAATACATTTTTCCTAACGTGCATCTTGCCGAGAAGAATCACAAAGTAAAGAGCAGAGTAGCATAACATTCCAGCATGAATTCTCTGCAGACTCTCTCACAGGCTGGCCGAAGAATTTTTTTATTGCCAAAGTGATGTCAAGCATGGGTAAGAAACCCAAAAAGCTCTAATCTATCCAAGTTTGAACACTTATACTGAAACAGCTCTGAAATATTTACTATAAGACACTTTCCCCAATGAAAAGCAGAGATGAACACTTCAGTTTCCAAGAGAGAAAGAGGGAACAAATCACACCCTTCAGGTCTGTAATGGAAAGAGAATTGCAGTATGTAGCTTTTCCCCCTCCTACACCAGTGAATTTAACAACGGACCCAAGATGTCTCTCCTACTGAGATGGGAGGGGGACATCCCAGGACAAGTCTCCTGTTCGTTCATTGGAGGAGGGGAAGGTTTCAGCCAAACCAAAATGAAACTAAAGTTTTCCAACAGCCAAAATCAAGGTTATGAAATCCCTCACACTGTTATTCTGTGTTCCATTAGTAAAGAAGAAAACTTGTGTTGGAGAATAGCAGACTAGGTTTTCCAAAGCTTTCTCCACAGGGAAGGGACCTGGGTCACAGAGAAGGCTGAAGAGAGCTGGCTTTCCGGCAAAAGAGTAGCTGAGCAGGAGGAAAAAGTACTAAAATCTTGAGATGGACTGCTCTGCTGGCTTTTTCAGGCTGTGTTAATGCTAAATTGCATGGTGTATAGCACAGCCCTGATTACACAGCCTTCACAGAGGAAGGGAGTCTTTTGTAAATGTGATACATGGACTCTACACTCAGTTGGCTTCACAAGAAAAATCGTTCAGTGGGCTTTTTAAGCTTAAGATGAAGACACACACAAGTCATTCTAAAAATCACATCATGGAATTTAAAAATGTAAAGTTCAGAGATATTTACCTTCATAGTCTGAATTTAGCCCCATCTCTAGCAAAAACCAATATACGATATAATAATAACCAGCACGTAAAGTCTTTATCAAAGAAACCTTAAAATAAATTGAATTCGTGCTGTGCTAACTATACTCATGCCAGTAATAATGTTTCTATAATAAATTAAAAGGAAAAGGAGGAGTTGCTCAGAAAACATCCCAATGACAAGGTGATGAGGTTCCACAAATGCAAGACATGGGCAAAATGCATTACATGTATGACGAGGTATAACGCTTTCATTGCTGGTTGCAAGAGGAAAACCTGTTCTACATACGCAAGTCTGCCACGTGGGAGTAATGTGATCATTTTTACTGAACAGCAGTAAAACTTGATAGCATCCCACCCCCGTTTGTATCCTGTAAACATCACTTCCTGCTAGATCTTCACGTTCTCCAATTTAGTGTAAAAAACCCCCACTTCCTTGCATCTCAGAGTTAATGAATATAGACTAAGTCTTACTATTAGCATTGCATTTCATCTATAATGCTCTGACATTCTCAAACATAGTTTTAAAAACTCTTAACCTCTACTTTATCTGTTTACTTAGTAGTAAGGCGGGAACATGAAATTGTCTGCAACACACTATTTTGCCAAGTAAAATCAAGCTCAGTTGTAGTATTATTAAACAGCATGATATCTATCACCATGGCTAACACCATGGACTGAGCCAGGAACCTTAAACGATGAATCACTATAGCCTGAGCTAAATCCAAGTTCTGTTCTTGTGATTTTTATTAGACATTGCCTGCTTCACTGGTCACTACAAGAATTGGACACGTCCTCTCCCCAGTGAATTCAGCCTTGGGTTTTCAAGATGCCTAAGATAACACTTTCCTCCTAGATAGCATTTTTGTGTGAAAGGCCTCAGAGCATTTTATGAAAAAGATTAGGTTCATCACCTCCACATGAGCAAAATGAGTCACATAAAGTGACTTATCTGACATCAAGCACAGGCCAAAACACCAATTAAACCCAGGTATTCTGAAAAGGATATGGACAGCTCAGAGATACATGAATATGACAGCCACCTTCTAAAATGCTGTAATTGATCCAAGTCTTTAGGTTTAGAATGAAGTATCCTAAAATTCACTCACTGTTATGCCAGTAAACCCATGGAAGCTAGCACCTTAATAAAAGATTTCAGGATTTGACAGTGCACAGACAGGCCAAAGACAGGAAGGTTTTTCTGTAAACTTTAAAGAGCTTTGAATCAAAATGAAATCCATGGCTATTGCCAGCTAGAGCTTCATGCAGACCTCAAACGATTCACTAGAAATATGACATCATTCAGTGACCTACGTAAAATAAGCCTGTGGTCTCAATAAAGCACATAAAAAAATATGTATTTCAAGAGCATCATCCATTGCATTGCTTGGTGGTCTCAAGGAAAAGTCAAAACTCTAAATAGAGAATCCAATATGACTATCATTATTATTCCCATAATACTGTTGCTAACGTAATATTGTTCTTCTAGATCAGCTGTGAAGCCCAAGTGTAAGGCAGCTGGGGACACATCTCTCCCTATGTTTGTGCTGCACCCAGTTTTGGGACAATAACAGAACTTCAACTTCATGCATTTGGCTTGATGCTAACTCTGACAACTACCAATTTTTTTTTTTTCTTTTACTATGTACACCTTCCTATGATTTGCATTTATTCTAGCTACAAATAAATATTAGATGCAAAGGAACACTTTCATAAGAAATGAGAGCAAAGCTCAGCATGCACAAATTCAATTTAAACAAGTTCTAGTGGTAACTGTACTTTGTACTTGGGGTCTATTTTAAAATTGCATCAAATATTAATTTTAACAAAAAAAGACAGAAAGGGAGGTGAGATTGATAACAGTTATGTCCATATATTTTCTTTTTAATGTTGGCCATCATGGCACTTTCTCTCCACTTCACTTTCTCTCCACTTTTAGGCTATTTTATATTGCCAGACTGCCCCAGCAAGGACTCCAGCAAACAGTGAAATCAGCACTAAGGTTCAATTTCTCCCTCTAATGCATCCTGGTTCCCTTCAAGAGGACAGTAATTTTTCTGAATAGTACATCTTCATGGCCAAGGACAGAAAGTAAAACACCAGTCTGAATGCACCCTGGTGACAAGAGGTGAGAAGACTGAACAAACCATTTTGGATTGCCCATCTCCGTGTGTGTCCTGACCCATGTTACCACTCAGACTCCTTTGGGTGGGCATGGTCCATGCTAACACAACTATGCAGCTAAGGCCAAACCCCCTCTAGGTCAACAGGTGTGGAAGTGCTGTGAAAGTGTTTCAAGGTCTATTTAGTTACAATTTTTCCATTTATATCTTTTCTATTGGAACAAGAAGAATTGCTTAAGGGAAAAAAAAAGTATACCTCTTTTTCTGCCAAACATTTGGCAGAAACTTGAATTTTATGCACTATAAGAGCAGCAGGTAAGTTGATTAAGTTGTGAGCATCTCCCTCTTCTTTCACTTGTTCATGGTATACTTAGTAAAAAAAAAATGTAATGTTAGTGCCTGTTGGAAGGCAAAGGATCTGTGTAATATTACAGCCTTGTAACACACATCTGAAGGGCTGGAGTTGCAGTATAAAAGAGAGGCACACGCAAACTTCACTGGCAAAGCATGCATTTTAAATAAAGCTTCAGTGCTCAAAAACAGACAGTCTCCGTTCTCATTCTGAGTAATGTCTGCCTTCTATTCAGTAGAACGGCCCACAATGAAAGTAACAAAGACATGCCAGATGAAAAACATCACGCTGCAAGATCCCTGTATGCTGGAGAAAATCCTGTAATTGCTTACTGAGATATTTCCCTCTGAAAATATGCGGGGAATAAAGAAGGGATGCTTCAAGTTAAAAAAAGGGGGAGGGAGGGAAAAATGAAAACAATTTATGTCCAGACCATTCCCTTTTAAAGTTTTAGTCTGATCAAAATCTGATTTCCGTGGTTTTTGCTACGGAGCTTGTATGGGGCTTCCCCAGCTCAGCTCCTGTAAAGATCATTTCATACTCATACCAAAAAAAAGCGCTTGTCACCAATTCTGCTAAAGTAGGACTAAGGGCTTTGCTAGCAACGTCCAGCTAGGAGAAAAGCTTGTCCACATAAAGGACCTGGAAGATGGCCTGCAGTAATGGCATCACATGAACGCCAGCTCTCTCTGTTAAAAGTGGCCACAGACACTGGTCAGTAGGGGTAGTCACACAGCACACAGAGATACGCAAACATATTGATTAGTAAGGACACCCAATTGACCAGATTTGTTAATGTCATATTATTCATTGTTACGTATCTTTATTAGAGAACTGATTCAGTTGCCTGAGGTCTGTGGAGAGACTTGTATTCATTTCATTTGGTTTTACATTAGCTGGTTTTATAGGTATCCTTTTATTTGTGCTTATGTGCTTCACAAATAATGAACCATCCAAAACTTCTTATTCAGATCAATACTCTTTTTTTTTTTTTCAGAATAACTATTGTTCATTTTTCTATTTCATTTTATAGTAATGGAACATTATTTAGAAGCCTTAATAGAAGGCTTTAGCTTACTGAGATCGTACATTAAAAATCAAACTGCATAGGTTGCAAATCATCCATTCATTAAAATTAAATTCTCCAAACTATTCAGGAAATACTTATGCATGAAATTCACATTCATATGAATTCTGTTGGTGAATGATCCAAAAGGAGTGGAAAAGTGTAATACTATACACTAATGTATTTGTAGCAAACAATATTATCAAAACTGTCAGTTAACAGCATCAACTATATAACTTTACCTGGTCCTAAACAACAGAGAAAGATGAAAGGGAGATAAAACTAACTCACAGTATATTACGAGAGAATAACAACCTGCCTAGAGATTCTCCAGTCACTTTAAGTCTTTGCCAGAAGGTTGGATGCATTTCTGAAGCTGACATTTTAGCTCAAGCCGAAGTTACAGCCCCATCCCAAATCATCAGAAATTTGATCTCTGCATTGTGCTCAGAATTGAGATCAGAATAGTCCCAACTGTCCCCTCTGGCATTCAAACCTATGAATCTTTGAATAATATCGTCTTTGAACAACAGATACAGGCTATTGCTCTAAACTGGCGGCATTCATTAATCCCATGTTCTATGCGGACACATTGCTGCCAAATAAAAACAAAAAAATACCTGTGGTACTTTGCTCTTTCAGGCCTTCGCTGAGTTTGTAGCATCACCCATTCTCACACTCAAGCATCCCTTTCAGCATTTGGGAAACTAGATTTACAGATGGTTCCGGTGGGGACAACTGGTGAGGAGAGGTGGGGGTTTCCTAACCCTCTGTCACAAACCTGTCCAGCAAATGAGGCTGACAGCACCAATTATTACATTAAATATGATAGTTGAGAGGAAGTTAGAACAGAAGTTAGACCTATTTTTGGAAAGCACACCACCTTTACTCCTAAAACTGATACATCTATAGGTACACAAACTGGCAATACAAATTTGGAAAACAAGCCCCTAAGGGAATTAAGGGGCTCACAAGTATGCTGAAGGCCCATTTTAGCCAAGGATATATGTGTATGAATTCCTATTTTTTACTGTTTCTGTTATGGCAGCACTTTGAGATACATCCAAGATAAGGGCTCTGCTGCAAAAGGCACTGGGTTAGCATATGCTACAAAATAGTCCAATAAATAAAAAGCTTACAGCATAAATAAAGAAGACTGATCAAAAGAAAGAAAATCGGGAAGTGATTTGCAGATCACAGAGCACGTAAAGCCAAAAGAAGAAACATGAGGCAAGTGGAGTGCACTGTCTCCCCAGAAGAAACTGATGATATCTGATTGTTCGTCAATGAAATCACCTCTACAAAGGGCCAACCTCCAAGCATTATCTACTAACAGAAAGCTCGTCGGAGCTCTGCCTAATTGGAGACCATTGGACCAGGCAAAATCTGGGGTAGAGAGAAATGATTACATAAGAAACTACCTACTGAATGTGTATGAAAAGCTTTCCTTCCACAAAATCAGCTTGGTGCACTCATTATGGGCTGAAGATCTGTTATTACTATCGGTGCAGCATTTAGGTATTAGGTTACCGTTACAGAACAGTAAAAACCTGTCTCAAGAACCTAACGTTAAGCCATATGTTCCCATTATAGCATGATGATTCACTGTTAATCCAAAATGCCTTCAGAACTAGGCACAAGATGTGATACAATTCATTCATCATTCTTCATCTAGAAGAGAAGAACAGGCTGAAGCAAGCATATTTGGAGGAAGGCCTTTATGATGGGATTTTCAGCCTGGTTTCTTATGGAAAGGGGCTTAGATAATTGACTATGAGCTTTCTATCTCCCAAGTTTTGAACCTGTTGCTCAATTTTAACTTCATTTAATACAGGGCCAAGACACACATTGTTCCCATAAATTTTGTTAAAACATATAGCTATAGCTAGGTAGAAGAAAGATCCAAATTAGTGATTCCCATTTACGGAAAGGCTGCAAAGCAATCTCTCCTCAAAGTATGTATGTATAAGGACAGAGTCTTCAGAAACTTTGTTAGCAGTCCCGAGACAAGCAAAACTAAACAAGAATAGGTGCCCACAGCACAGACTGCCTACATCTGGAGATTTGTGAAAGAACACAAAACCGTACCTGTTCTAACATGTGAAAACATGGATAATATAATCTGTCCCAATGAGTTTTCAGCTGAAAGATGGTTACACAGTGATCTGAGGTTCTATTAATTGCTGTTATAGAGCAATCAGGAAATTTTAAAAGTAGAAGCTATTTGTATAGTGACTTTCTTATTAAGTCCTTGCACATTTGGAGAATTTAAGCTAATAATTATTTGTAGCAGTAGTACAGTATTTTTTGAACAGCAGGTCCCAAAGTGTGAGTACAGATTTAATGCAAAACAAACTTATTGATATTTTCAAATGAATTACTGAGCCTTACCCAACTTTGAAGCAAGCTAAAATAAAGTTTCAGTTACATTTTCCCCAATTTAGTATTCTCATGTGAAGTAAGATAACATGTCATGGTTTCTACTTCACGTATTTTGATTCATTTAAAACAGAGTAAGTCAATAGTGTTGAAACCTCACCAGAAATTCTGTTTAGCATGAATCCTTACCCAGCAGAACTGTTGTGTTAACAACAATGTGTTCAAGCACATTTATATAGCCCCCAGGAAGAAATGTACCTCACCCAAAGCCTGACAGCAAGAAGATACCCTTTGACTTCAGGGAGCTTTGGATTAGGACTCAAATGATTAGTGACCTGGGGCAAAAATAGCAAACTATTTAATATCACCTCTTTGGGCACTCAAATTATCATATTAAAATCCATTTTATCATTGGCAAAGTCAATCACGTTATAAACACAAACAGATGTTTTAACGTGTCTCTGGCATTTGGCTTCAGGCAGAGTAAATTGAACATTTTCAATTTCATACAGTTTAGTTTCTGTGAAGTTAAAGTAAACCAAATGATTTCTCCCACAGCATTTTTACTCACTGTCACCGCACTGATGTTTACTTTGTCACACATGATAAAAGGCTGGCTTGCATGATGACACTGAACCTGAGTAGATTGAAAAATTAAGGGGAAGGGGGAGGAGGGAAGAGATTCACTTTTAACTCACCCTCTTTGCAAGCTGAGCTTTTTAAGATTTGCCCACCCATAAAACAAGACATATGATTTTGTTATACTTGGAGCCCGACTGTCAAAAACACAGTCAATATGTTATGTGGTATTGGGCTGCTTCTACTTTATATGATAACACTGTTATGCTAAGTCATTTTAAAACGCACTTTGATATACTATACACATGAGCTAATGCACATATGTATTTATGCACTGCATGCTTTGGAATGAAAAGGACAGGAGGCAGTGTGGGAAAAACAGGCTGAAGGGGAAAAAAAGAAAAAAGAAAGAGGGACTCTACGATTCCCATAACTCAACAGAGCATATTGTTCAGTTAACACATAGGCCAGTGCCTCTCAGGCCCCATCACTGGTTGACAGAATTAGATTCTGATTCATGCTCTGTAACTCGCTGTAATGCCAGCCAGGGACGAGAGCGTTCCATGGGAACATTTCAGCGGGTCCCCTCGTTATCAGCTCCAGAACAGCTGCCAGACTTTAAGGTCGCTTGATAGAGAATTTAATTCTCAAGATTGTACATTAATTTCTAAATTATTTCTTATCCATGTGCTGTGATTTGAGACCGCATTCAATGCAGCCCAGCACAGGGCAAGCCTTTCCCATCCACACCCCTCCTTCCTGTCTGCTAACTTCCTTCCTATAGATTTACCCAGACATCTTTGAGCTAAATTAACTCCCTGTACTACTTTGACCAAGCACTAGCAGATGGGAAACCTGATTTTGACCTCACACTGGCTACCAGGCAGAGGGATTTTAAAGATTATCCTGCATGTGTAAGAAGTTTAGTTTATTCTTCTGCCTTTACCACAAAGTAAAGGGACATTTATTTTCACGCTGCAGCTAACCACTGCAGTAGTTCTTTACAATAATGATTTCCTACCCTATCAATTTGTTGTCAGGCAGACCTCACTAATGGCTGTAAAATGGCTTGAAATCCCTGGACATACTGTGCAATTTTTTAATAAATATTACCTTGGTTTATAATCCTCTGCTCTTTCATATTCAAGTTTTTTTATATACACTGCAGAATAAATACATGAAAACAATCAACCAATGATTGAAACTTCTGGCAAGCCAAAGTGGAATTAAATTACAGTGGAAAATTTCAGTATTTGAGTTTAATATGACCAGATCTCCCAGTTTGCTTAGGACGGTTCCAGGTTCCACAATTGTTTCCTGGATGGATGCAGACTGTGCATGTAGTAAAATGAACTCTGTGTCCTAGAGGGAGAACCAGAATGCTCTCCTTCCCTCGATAAATTAGTTTGTCTGGTATTAAGTTATGAATCTAAAAGGGGCTCCTGTCCAGAAGAGTAGGTAACAGCGTGTGTATTGCCATTTCTCTGCTTTCCAAACTGCCTAGTTATGGGCAGTCCAACAGATTAGGTTAAGACGACAGAGCAAATTAATTTATTCATAATCTTTAATTCTGAAGCCAAAATAACAGCTTTGTTCCAAATCATTTAAGCTGGGGAAAAAAAACCCCAAACCCTAAATAGTGGTTCACATAAATAGCAAATTACAGGAACCCAGACTGGACCAGTGATCTCTCTGGCATGATGACACCATGACCAACACAAGCACTTCAGAGGAAGGTGCAAGAGGAGACAAACATTGAAAAAATGTTGAGAGGGAGCCACATTCCTCCTTATGCTGCCTCAAAAACCATTTGGCTTGTACCCTGACTGTATAAACATTATTTTCTTTTATCCCTGCTCTGGTAATTGTGAACATTCTCATTAGCCTTAGAATGGAATCCTACTAAATCTTGGGCCTCAGAAATATAAGAGAACCACAAATTCATTATGCACTGTATCAAAGTCATTTCTTTTTTCAGCTTGCTGCATTTCAACACTATTGCCTCCCTCCTGCCTTCTCCATCCTCTGCAACCTGAGTCTTACTTCATTTATTAATGTTAATAGCTGTTCCCTCTTATTTTGTCATTTCAACATGAATAATGGAAGACAACCAACAGGCAACCAAGAGTAACAGAGAGAAAAGAAGATCAAGGTCAATGTATAAAAAAAAAAATTAATTTTGTGCAATTTTATCCTGTACTTATTGAAATTGATGACAAATTCCAGACCATGGTTATAAGGAGTGTCCTGGAAATGTAACATAAGCTTGGGAGAAAAGACCTGTATGTGCCCATGTTTCAGTCAAAAGATCTCAAATAATTGCTTGGACAGAAATAACCATTATAAGGAAATAACGAGGTGGAAGAAGGCTGATGCTGATGTGCACAGACCCCCCCTCCTATGTATCACCATAAAACAGGTTTGTGTTAAATCCTATACGCACATTAGTCCCCAGAGTTTATGGCCATAATTCCAAAGAACAGCAAGTGGTGGTATCATTGTCCAATCTTCTCCCTAGGAGAGGAAAGGGTTTTGAGGACTCAAATATTTGCTGTGGAGAAATGATCTACCTGTTGATGTCCTGGCTGGCCTTCTGCTTTTCCCCACTGTGTAGAGTATTCTTGTTACCTCTCAGCCCCAGATGGACTTACTTCTGGTGAAGATTTTTTGCCTGGTTTCCGTTTAGTTTCTATCAGTAGAGCCTAAGGAATAGATTAGACTATCAATACCAAAGCTCACTTTCATTTTATTAGAGAGGATTGATGAATTTTAAGTGCAAATTCTGTTTTAAATGCGGACTATTGCACTTAGGAAGAATGGCTTACATATGTATCTTGCAATGTTTTCCATTCCCCTAAGAAAGCTGTGCATTTTAATTACTTGCTTACTGTTACTTCTGTAGTAACAACGGGTTACGCCCTTAAACCCATTTTAGCAATTTTGATGCTATTAGCAGCAGCAGAACTAAATACGCCTAGGAAAGGTTGTGTCACATATCAGAAATTGTTTTTGAAGCCTGATCCCTCCGGCCACCACTCCTTGTTTTTCTCTTTCATTTAGCAAGACATGGAAGGATCTTTTTTTTTTTTTGTACTATTTTTTCATTATTTATTTTATTCCACTTGGTTATTTGAAACTTAGAGGCAAGTAATTAAATAGAAGTTAACCAGCTCTCAAAGACTTCCTTTTGCAGTAAGACAGAAAAATATGACTACAATTTAGAAAAATAATGACTTTGTCTTTGTTTCTAACTTTCAGTTGGTTACCGCAGACCTGATTCCCATTTATAATTTACATCACTGGCAAAATAAAGGGAAAGTAAAATAAGCATAAATTACAATTGCATTCACTTTAAGGAGCCCCAAGGAGCCAAATTCCACTCTCATACGAATGGACTGAAGCCGATTCCTCCAGGAAGAACATGGGCGTTAGATCTGTGCAGAAGTTGGTATGTGTATGTTTCTCAATACTATGTGCCAGCTATTGTGGTAATATCGCAAAGACTCTGAAAACATCAAAAGAATAGCCACAGGAGAAGATGTGAGACTAGCTGCTGATAGACAAGTAAACCTGAGGAGCTGAAGCAAAACTGGGAGAGAATTTATCCCAAAACTTACTCTTCACACACACACAATTTCTAGAAGCTTTATCATTTTACAATGTGTTCTCTATTCTTCCAATACTCTACTGGTCTATGCCACCTCTGCAAAGCTGAAGATTACATTAAGTTATGGATGGAAACTTCGAGCCAGGATCTGATCTTGTGGCAGACACAGTAGGTTCACTTGGTTGCAGAATAACCAAGCTTCATTCTTCCATTAATCTAGTCTAGATCAAGAACTGACCCATCAAATCTACCTCATTAGAAAAATCTGTTTTGTCAGACTCATTCTGTTTCCTTTTCCTCAACATCTGCAGTACCAGCATAACCTGCTGTTCCCCTCTGTAGCTCAAAAATAAGGACTTTTCTTTCCTTCAGATTATCATCTTGATTCTTTCAACCATACAGCTACTGTAGCCTGTAATAGGGGTTTGGTAACAACAGTACACAAGAGTCATAGATTTAATATTTCTGCCTAACACAAACTGCAGAAACGTCCTGTGTCTGTGATGCATGGGGACATGCTGGTGTAGATCTCTTAAATCTGTACTTGTTCCCAGGACTTGGTGCTGTAAGAATGCAAAGCGTTTTTCTTTCCACAAATAGATGTTGCAGGCATATTTGCTTAAACCCTTGAGGTTGATAATCAGCTATAGTTCTTCCCAGCCCAGCAACTGCTTGGGAACTGCCAAATATTGAAAACGGAGAGTCCATGAACCATCTCACAAAGATTGTATGTGCTGCTATGAGAAGTGGGGATTGAATCTCCCATAGAGAGCTGCCTGCTGCTGATCTTTCCCAATTAACAATTGCGTAATGTGGGGGGAATTAGGGTCTAAGTATCTTGGCACGACACTCTTTGGGAAAACCCCAGTATTTGCTTGAATTTGCCTCTTACAGAACTGTAAAAGGCTTGCTGGCAATTGGAGGAAGAAGAGTATAAATAAGTAACAGAGTTAGGCCAACTATAGAAAAGACTTGTATCGAATGTATTTACAACGAAGATGGGAGATGTTAGGGGAAAGACACGTTTATTTCCCAAGAAAAGACACATTTATTTCCCAAGAAAAGACACATTTATTTCCCAAGAAAAGACAATGGGTGAGTTCCATTTAAAAGGGTGGATCTCTGAAAGAATTTCTATTTTAAATGATTCTGAGGAGTTTAGCTTAGAAAGAACTTTTTCCCAGAGGAAGCCTGACAGAAAGGGGATTTCTATGATCTTGTCATGTCCTTCAAGCAGCTTTTCAGGCCAATAAACAAACATGGCAACTAGCCATCATGGGTGAAGCCAAGGAACACATGGCTTTTTTTTTTTTTTATATTTTTATGTTGTCAAATGTCATGACACAAAAATTCATGAGAAAATGCCTTGCAGTTCCCAGGAAGCCTAAAAGGGGGAAGCCTCTTTATTAATAAAAAGACATCTAGACACCAAAATCTGCACTAGGACATAACGGAGCTCTCTAAGCAAAGAAGGGCGGGGTGGGGGTGGGGGAATCTTCCTAGGGAATCCAAAAAGGCATCACAAAATTTAAGATGGGGAGGGAAGAAAAGAAGCCTTATTCCTTTCTGTCTTTCTTAACACAATGTGCAATTACACAACATATATTTAAGCAACTTATACTTAGCCTGTGGGACTCCACCAGAAATGATTACAGTGATGAATAGCTTAATAAGATTCATAGCTGTCCCCAAAGAAAGGGCCATGTCCTCCATGGCAGAAGGAGGACAATTTGCTTAGCAAAAGCAAAGATGGAAAGTTCCTGCTAGACTCCCTTATTCAGTGTCACCCTCAGCACTGACCAATCTTGTGTGGCTGAGTTAAAACAGTCAAAAAAATCTCTCCCAACCATTGCACGCCAAGATAATCACTGGCATGTTGGAGTTTTGCGATATCTCTCTTAGAAGTTCTGTTACTCAGTGATATCCTAGGCAAAGACCAGACCCTGATTTTGCCCAAGATTGGCAAGGATGGGAAAAAAATGACGAGAGTTCAGAGCCATAACCTGCAATTAGATTAGTTTGCCAGAGAGAAGCAGGACGTTACCCCACTCGGGCTCACAGCCCTTTTTCAGTAGTGCCAAATTGTCCTGCTGTGTTGGCTGTGCAGAGAGTTAGAAGAAGTTGCTTTAAAACTTCCAGATAAAGTACTTGGAGAATAATGCTAGAGTCATGCTAGCATAGGCTGCACAGTGGACAGGCTTTTAAAAAACAGCAGTGTCTACCACAAAGAAATCTGAACAGAAATTAAGCCTCCATCCAAAAGGCTTATTGCATTTTGGATGGATCAGGAAAGATTGTACAAAAGCTAGCATTGCCCAAGTTTCTTCAGAAATGTGCACATCCTTCCAGGGAGAAAAGTATTTTCTTTTGGTTGTTGGGTTTTTTTGTTTGTTTGGGGTTTTTTTTGAAGCTATTTGTATTTTGTTGTCTCCTCTGCTGAATTTCATAGAAAACATGGAGCTGTAGCATCATTAGCCTTTTGGATTAGAATATACTACTTGTTCTAAGTTTCTGCTAATACATTTACTTCTGATTTTCAAATAAAATATCATTTAATTAAAATAAATTGTAAAGAAGAACTTTTACAGGTATTAAATTAAAATCTGGAAATCCACAACATACTGCAACTGAACTTGTGTCTATCATTTTTCAGTATAAATTATCAAGTCATGAAATCACAGAAATCGCTCAAGGCAGTATAAAATTAAAGACTTAGACCTCCAATACAGTTAGCTGTTTCTGATAAGAGCCCCAGCTCAGGACAAAGCTGCAAGTGACTTCTAAGGGACTGGGAATTCATCCACACACCTACAAGTCATAGAATCTGAATGTCTTGAGAAATCATGTTTATTAACCACCAATCACACTTGATAATATTGTCACTGGATAGGAGACAGTGTTTGCTGTTCTGTTTCCCAATCCTAGACATCCAAGATCAAGTGGCATTTTTAGTAATAGACAATACTAGAGAGTCACATTGGGTTATGTCTTCTGATGCACATTTTCTCTCTGCTTCCTCTGCTGATTCACCCAAAAGAAACCATGAGAAAAACAGTTAAGCTGAAGTCAACCTTCAGCTGGAAAACACTCATGAGTGGATTATTGCCTGTCTGCTTCCGTCTTCCTCCTAATATGCTTTGTTGTGCAGTGAGAAGGAACTGAACGCCTCATCCTATGCCGGAAATGGCTGAATGTCAAACAGTGGCTGATAAAATACAGACAACATTCACAGCCAAACTCTTTCCATGGTTTTGGGGATGTAGTTTCCACCTCATTCAATACGAGCATCAGACTCATAGGCAGAAGGTGGCTCCTTGTCTGCGAAAGTAGTGCAGCGTTACAATTCATAATGTGAAAGGATGGCAAACGTGAACATTTGTCTAACCAGAGCTAGTCCCTGTACACATTATTGAAAATGCCATCCTCAGATCTGATCAGAAGATGGCAAATCTATGGCCTTGACAATCCCCAGTAATCCAAAAACCTCTCAGTCATTTATATTATTTGGCATTATGCCTCCAAAACATGAGCCCACCAAAAATAATCTGACATAATATTGGAGATGCCAATCTCCTGAGGACTTTTGGCAAAAATACACCCACAGCTGGATCCTTGCTACATTACTTAAGGAAGGATTGCATCTCTGAATTTTTAACCATACGTCAACTGCCTTGTTACCCCTCTTGTTTCAGAGTCATTTTTACCTTGACAAAGGGGGTGCCGATTGCTCCCAGCCACCCTTCATTCTTACTTCAAGTGGTTGTGATATGGATTTATACAATTATTTTGAAGCTCAGAGCTTTCTGATTTTAAAGCTTTCTTTCTCTGTCCTGTTTTTTATGTCACCATCTTATTATGTAGCATAAATTGCATCTAATAATGAGTTATTAAAATTTTGGTATTACTAAAATTCACATGAAAAGCCCCAGATTGTACTTTTTGATAAAAACACGCTCAAGAGATCTCTTTTAGAGGAACTGTGTCGGTACATTTCAAAACTAGAGTGGATTTTCCTTTAAATAAATATTTCCTACTTTTTAGACTCCATATGGAAATCACTAGGTGAAATGCTATGGCCTGTAGGTCTGGCACCATGACCATAATGGTCCTTTCTGACCTCAGAATCTATCCAAATGCTTTGACTTACAGTGCATTATTCTGCATCAGCATGAAAAGCAGCTTATTTTTTCCACATCATTTTTATGGCATTACTCAGGCATTTGTGAGCAGAACGTAAAGCAGGTCCAGCATGTCATGGATTTTGAAACCACTGCATTTGCATGTAAGAAGCAGATGGAGAATTACATTGCCCAGAGTCTACACTTTGTAGGAAACTAATGGGAACAACAGTATAAGAATCTCCAGTTTTAATTGAAGAATTGAAGATTAATTGAAGAATTGAAGCTGTTTATGAGGTATTTTCTAATTAGTGATGGAAAGCTGATTTTTGTTGCCATTGATGCAGTAAGGAAATCTTCCCAAAGAAGCCATCCTGAAATGTTTTCTAGCCACAAAGAATATGAAAATATATAGAAATTATTATCTGTCACGTCAGGGTGATTATACTCTTCGTTGATACTGTATCAACCAAACACTATTGCAGGTATTTGGTACTTCAGAACACATTTAAGTGTTCCTATTACAGAAACCTGTTCTGTCTCATTATTTCCCAAGGTTCCTCTGCATGTATGCTGTTTCTACTGCCTTCATCTGCCTCTTCTTTATTAGACATTATCTTCTATGCATGGACCATCTCTTTGTGGTCTGTTATGTATCACTGAGCCAAACCATGTCCCAGTTGGTGATGAGGAAGAGAGTCATAAAAGTCAACATTTTTTGTTAACAGTTAATACTATATTATCATGGCTATGGCTCTTCCCCTAAGTTATGACAACACTCTGTTGTCCTGGCAATTATGGATCTTCTTGCATACAGGCCCTCAGCACCAACCTGACAGATTTGGGAGCATTCAAATCTCTCCTGTTGTGTTTATATTTCTACAAGACATCATGCTGCACTGAGAGCCATCCTGCCCATACTCCTCTAAAAGATCCAAAAAGGATCCTGTAGTTTGCCTTAGACCCTGAAATGGATCTTCTTTTTCCTTTTGTGTTGGAAAGCCCTCACAACAGGGATTTCCTTTGAATCCTCCACCTTTTACTCTGCATAGCCCATGCCAAGGCTTGTACTCTGTCAATGTTGTTTTCCCCCTTCAGTTTCCAAAATGGAAGATGTGCCAAAGATAAGTCTAACAGAACATCACGGTTCACGTAAGTGCTGTTGCAAAATTCAGCTGAATTCTACCAAGCAAAGTACTGAAAAGATTTTGCAATGAGACCTTTCTTCCACACAAGCAAAATCTTAGGGCCCAAACCCATGCTTATCAAGGATGCTTTGTTTTCATTACACAGGGAAGCTGGACTGTACTAGCAAACCCAATGCAAGGCTCAGTCAAAAAAAAAATTCAATAGCTTCCAAATTAGCTCTTCCCTCTAAGTTATCCAGACTCCCTCGTCCCAATTCCTCTATACAGACACCATGCAAGCAATTAAGGGAGTTGACAGAAATAAAATCTGAAAGTGGGTTAAACAACTTACAATATGGACTCTACAGCAATATGGTATGGCAAAGAGTAATACAGGATTACAGGCAGCAAGACAAAGGCCTAACTAATTTCTTTACATCAGCTATAATAACGATTAATTTCTTCCCAGTAACATGCAAAATATGCTCAAAATGTCTCTTTTAGTATCAAGAGGGAACACAAACTAGCCTGGATAAAAGGTCAGATCTATGAAAACAAAAGAGGCATGAAACACTCAGATTTGAAGGAAAGGATGCATCATTTAGAATATTCTAAGTAGAACAATCCAAATGATTTCAGTATTAGTGCCAAAAGAATCTGGACCAAAATCACACCCATAAATATTCAAGCTCATGCAGTAGATCTCCATCCAAGAAACAGGATCAAATATTTTCTATTATTTTTCTGTCTGGCTTTAGAAAGATTTTCTGGAAATGTCAAAGCAATCTATTTTACACTTGAGATAAGAAAAAACAATCAGAAAACATGGAGCACAAAATGTTTCAGAACCCTACTTAGACTCCTTAAGTATAATGGAACCGTTATCTAAAGGCTTGACCCAAACTTACCACAAGGTAAGATACTGCTGAGGCAGTCAGTCAAACAAACAAGTCAGCTATTATATTATTCTTGCAATAAAAGCAGTTGATGTGTCATGCAAATGCCACGTTGGAGGGGTGCAACACGCCAACCCTTCCTCCACAAAGTTGTGTTATATACACAGTTTCTATACCACATATAGTCACAATTTATGAATATGCAATATTTATATTGGCAATGCTAGACTAAGCATCCCATTCCTAAAGCTGATGTAGATATTGATACAAAGATAAGAGCTGAGGTTTTGCTGATGTAGTGATCCATTTTGTATCACCTAGATTTGAAGAGACTTCCCTGAGAGACATTAATCCTGAAGGCAGGAGCACTGCAGCTCCAAGGGGAGGAACATGGAGATACTTATGGAGCCTTGTGTTGGTCTTTTTGTTACATGTATAAGAATGTCAAACATCAGGAAGAAAACAAGTTTGGACTTCATAGACTGATCCATTCGTTGCAGGATGGGATTAAAAATGCATAAGCCAACTCATACACCCATTCTTCAATTTCATACATCCACACTGTTGCTTATTCTTAATCTGAAGTTTTAACCTTCCATTTAAGGAAGGAATGATGTTGAGTTGTCACAAAGATGACTATGGCCACAGATGGCAAATGATGACAGCAGTGATAATGAAAATATTTGCCATTAGCATGGAACGTTTTGATACAGAGTCTCAGTATTTAGAAAGCCACATCCTGCTGCTTGCGTCCATGGGCTCTTTGGCCAAGATGCAGAATTTGATGGGTGGGGCAGGATCAGTCAAATGCAGTATTCACTAGCATGGGGAACTACACAGTGATGAATAGGGGCCCAGAGCACAACAGAGTAATGGTAGGTGGAGACAGAATAATTTAGAGTCTGAGAAGGGCTCAAAGAAACTCCTAGAAATTATGGAGACAGAATTGTTCTGCAAGAAAGTAAATTAAGCAGAAAACAAATATGAGGTGAAATTCCAAACAGAACATTGAAGTATTTTTCTGGTGCCACTTCCACCTAGCGGCTCACCTGTGAAAGGGTTCAAGGAAAGGCCCCCTGGATGAAGATACACAAAAGTGTTTGAAAACGTTTAGTTATCCCAAACTGGCATAAAAGCATAAAGTGAAAAAAGACAGTCTTCAGAGGGATAATCCAGCTTTCTTGATATGAAAGAGGAAAAGCTGCTAAGTATTTCAAATGTATCTTGGACCTCAGTTAACTTGCAAAGAAAAAAAAAAGGTTAATTCTCACAGCTTCCTAGTAGGGAACATAATAAAGGAAATAAGCGGTGAATTTAGCAAGCTGGAGTTTCTGTATCCTTCACTCTAGACATCAAACAACTCTACCACGTTGCGTCAAGCAAAAGAAACAGGAAGGGAGAGATCACACAGCTTGAGTTCCTTGGCTCCAGTAAGGCCAAAGCACTGCTGCTGAGGAGGATGGAAATCCTATATTCTTCCTCCGGGGCAGGAAGTACCTGTAAACATCTCAAATATTCTGCTTTAGCATACTGTAAACAAGAATACATCATATCCACTGCTTCAGACCATGTAGGGGAAAGAAATGGACAACCTTGGATTCAACCTAGAAGAGGACATGGCAGGGGAACTGAGTCATAGCTTAAAAAAACAAGATTAAAAAGAACTTTTGGGAAGGGACAGGAACTGAGGTTTTAAGTGGGGCAATTCCTAAGGAAGGAAGGACACCTACTACCTATTCCAATAATATATTGCATTTATGTAACTGCGCTGGCTGCCGTCCAAGGACCTGAAAATACTGTAGGGCTTCCAGTTAACCAGATTCCAAATTCCAGTGTGATTATAAAGCACGATTCTTCATTTTACAAATGCACCACTTAAGGCACAGAAAGCCACATGTTTTGGTTTGGTCAAAACGCCTAGCCTAGAGCCAGTTTTACACTTCCACCTTGAGGCCAACACTCATTAACTAAAGACCTCCAGTCAGAATAAAAGGTCATTCTCAAACAAGAATCAGCTCCTGTGCAGCAGAGTACATGAAGTTGACATTTCTAGCCATGCCTACCCAAATGGACATTATATGTACGGACTATACATTTGGACTTCCTATAACAACATTTCTCATGTGAAGACACATAAAACATATATGGCTACCCTAAAGATTGTGTTCAGAAATTTGTGTCTAAAAACCATGTGTTTAGATCTGTTGTCTCTTTACTGAAGGAAGATCCTGGGAAGCAGACAGTAACTCAAATCATAATTCTCTGTTTCTCAGTCCTGCTACTGTTCTAGAAGTGGATGTAATTTATTATACAATGAAATTTGAATTTTATTTTAGACAGACTATACCTCTCAAAGAACCCAGGACCTGAGCTGTCTCTGTGCTGGACGCTATTTGTATGAAGGAGACTCAACGAATCTAAAGCCTGGCACTGACTGCAACAAAGCAGGTAACAGGAAAGTGGAATAATTAAGGGCAAACTTCCCAATGTCTAGTTTTCTGGCTGAACTCCGTACCTTTAACGCAGAGCATTCAGTGTAATACCTGTTCCCAAAATGGCCTTGGGAAGCTCATTTAATCTTCAATTTCCACTTGTGTAAGACAAAAATTATTCCTGCTCTGAGGAGCAGGATGGGATTTAATGAATGATTGAACAGCACTCTTGTAATTGACTGTCAAGCAGCATTTCAGTCTCTGTACCCTTTTTTTTTTTTTTAAGCACAGATACCCATATAGTCACATTACTGCTCTTTTACGCTCCATGCTGCCCACTGCCAAAAATACCTTTGTGTACTTGCTAGAAAAAACTTCCCACATCATAATCTGTTTTTAATTTGTAAAAAGACTGGAATATAAGCTAAGCATATTTCCAATTCTACATAGCAGTGTGCTAAGTATAAAGCTCAAAGATCTTGATGACACTGAAGAATGACAACTGAGCTGTAACACTGAGTTGTAAGGATTACTGGAAGGAAGGAAGATGAGTTTGGTGACAGTGATATTTTGGGGGTGATCCAGCTAACTGCTGGACAACATTGATTGATGCATTCCCATGAGAACCTAGAGGCAGAGCAATCAAGGTACTGTGATCAAACTGTTGATCATGGAAGTCTAGAGCATAAAGATTATGATGCCTGCAACACTACACTACAGAAGCCCAAACCAGGACAACCTCTAGATATGATCTGAATCAAGATTCTCTTCCCCCCCCCCCAAATCTTTTAGTGTATAATGGAACTGACCATTAATATAAATTTTCAAATAGTGATGCCCATATCTCTAGAAACTCACCTGTCCAAATAGATATCACTGGTCAGTAACAGGTTTTAAGTTAAACTTCAGCAGACTAACAGACTTTTGCAAAAACTCTGTTGTTGTTCTAGAGCAAAAGAGAGAGGAAAGAATAAGTGTTGATGCCAGCAGACTAAGAGAGCTGTTGCCTTTATTGAATGGTGTTCTGTGGAAGGAGGAAATACAGTGCTATTATTACTCTAATAATTAAATATCTCTGCACTTCTGTGGAAAAGGACGAGTCTCTCTAATGCATCCCAAAAAAAGTGCCTGAAAACCATTAATAGAAATCCTCAATAAACCTATCTAAAGCCAGAGCAATACACTTGAAATGTTCTACCAATAAGCCACACGAGGCCTGCAGACATTTCAGCTGTAGATTCAGTAGAGATGTGAAAAACTTAGTTTTTTTCACTCCAAGTTAAGAGTAAATTACAAGTATTTGAAGTTTGAAGAAGGCTCAAATAGGAAATCTGAAATAACTGAAGGCATATCTTTGCTGCAAAATAATTCAAAGTAACAGCACCTGGAGGTATGCAGCCATATGCACAAACATATCCAGCTGATTACTATATTTTTACAGGTACTCCTTTGTACCCATCTCCCTAGGATATCAGACAGCATGTCCCATTACTCTTGTGGTGCAGTGGGATAATCTGGTCTGAGGTTTTTTTTCTTCCCAGTGATTGAGGGAAGACTAGTCCTCCTTTATAACTGTAACGGTGGGACTGTGGAATGACGATGGAGCACTACCAGCATCTAAGTGCTTGCACCAATGCTGTGGAGTGGAGACCAAAGGGAGAGCGGGACCCAGGTTACAGTCCCTCCTGCCCCCAACTATGCCAACAGCTAGCACCAGGACTGATTTTGGGTGTGCGTGAGAAGGCTGAGGAAAACAGTCAAGCAAAATCCTGATCTAACTATACTGAATTCAAGAGCAAATTCTGACAATCTAGCCTATTTCAACCCCTGCTCGCATGCCATAACCCACATTATACCAAGTGTATCGATGGGACAATGAACTACAGTCCTTAGAAAAGAAAACCAAGCTTATATTTAATCAGAGACACATGACATGTTAATGGATAACTGCAGATTAATTGAAACCATTACTAACAAGAAACTAGGAGCTTAGAAGGTAGTATCATAGAAACGGTTTAGAACTATTTGTGCTGATTAGGCAAAGATCTTAAGTAATGTTGCATATATTGAATATTCTGTTCTTTGGATAAATTGTTTGATAGACACTTCAGAAAAGTTAGCTGAGCTCAGCAGACAGAAAATTGGCATGGAGACCATGCCAATATAGATCCGTGACCGAATAACGCTCTGTTTGTAATCTGCTGCACAAGAAGAAACTGAAACATATCTCAAAGTAAGAAAACACGTAAAAGATACCAAGTTTTTTCATGTTGTTATATGTCCCCGAGGTAGCAAATCTGCATCAAATGGCCTATGAAATTTAGTGGGGGGAGATTCCTTCCAAAAGAATTAGCTACATAAGCAGATGAAGTCTAATACAGTGAGGAAAGGGAAAAAAAACCTTTCAAAGTTGGGTATTTTATTAAATATTTAGCAGACTAAAATAAAAAAAAAGAATCATATGAAAAAGAAATAACGTTCCCATTTATATTCATATATTCTTTATAACTCAGCTATGTTAGACAAATCATCTACCATGTCTATTACGTCAGACAAATCATCATGTATGTGTGCCTGCCCAATGTACATGCATCAATACAGTATCTCAAAGTTTCCTGCCAAGTCTCTGGATGCCTATACCCAGACCTATAGTGAGAGGTTTAAAGAGCTCTGTCATCACACCACTATGGCTGATGCAGATCATCAGTGAAACAGCAGTTTGGGTCCATGTGTACTTAAAAAGGGCATCTTGCACCACTGTCTTGGTACTGTGTTTGCTGAATACTCACACACAAGGCTTGAGAGGAAAGCTGCAATCTAAGCCCAAAATGTTAAAAATGAGATCTACCTACAAACCAATTCTATCAAAAGTACCGAGACACAAATCCACCTTGAGAATCCCATTTGAAGTCTATGAATTCCTTCATGTTCTGTAATGGAGAAGCAAACTTCCAGGAGGCACTAGACTTGCCACCAAAATGCTAGGTTTTTTTAAGCCAACAGTTGGATTTATCATCATTGTTATTCTGGATGTATTTTAGGCAAAGTTGTCAGAAAGAAGCACAGGATCTTCTTGGATACCATTCTTTGGATAAACCACACCTCTCATATCATGGCAGGTGTTAATAAAAGCCTGACCTAGTTGAAATGGTCTGAAACAGAGATGATTGAGGGAGACATTCAGGCCCTACCTCTCTTCATCATTGAGGAAAAAGGGATGAAAGATCAAAAGGGAGGGAGAGGGATTTGTCTCCCTGCCAATGCATTTTGGCAGCTCTATAAAGTTGGGATGCCCAGACACCATATAACTGCTCTTTAATTACTCCGCATGCTATCCAGCCCAAACTGCCTTTGCAAGCGTCTAGGGATTAGCAGTATTTGCAATTGTTACTAGGCTGCTTAGAAACTCTTTCTAAACTTTCTTTTGTCAGAAGATTGGGGTTTCAAACTGATTTTCTTTTTTTCCTTCTTTTCGTATGCATTGCAGAGCAAGTCTGATTTCCTCCCAGAGAAATTATTAATCTTTTGTTTGAAAGTGTTTGCTATTGTTAGGTTTCTCTTTTTGCTTAAAGTGGTTTTCCGCCAAACTTTTAGGGGTTTTGGCACTTCTTACCTGAAAATGCATTTCGTTGCTGCAAACTGAAGCAACAGTCCTGGGCTTTGGTTTTCCAATTAAAATTGTTTTATAATTTGCTATTTTACCTTCTAATACAGAAATCAAAATATTTTCTGAGCAGCTCAGCAATAACGCAGTGGTCTTTTGAATATGTCTAGTGCAACTGGAAACCTACCCTACAAAAATCAAATTACAGTTCAAAGCCAAGCTACACTGAAGAAACTTGTGCTCCAGTCTGTAAGTAGCAGCATATATTTACAAACTAGCTTTATACATGAAATTGCAAACTCACATACATATGCAAATATTGGTGCTATATTCCAAAGAAAGGCTTTTCATGGACATATGCACACGCTGGCTTTCTACCTGCTCAGCCAGAACTGATGCCTGTGCCCACCATGGGTAGTTCAGCTGCATCACTTAAGTAGTGCCTCTTAAAGAGCTGTGCAACGAAGAGGTCTTTTAGAGTCAGGAGGAAAAAAATTAGCTTTTATCTAAACCTGTAGTAGCTCTTTCACTGACATTTTCCTTACACATGAAAGCAGATCCATATCCATACAGGCATTGATTATGCTCTTTCTACACTGGTCCCTGGACCTCTCAGCATGATTTGGGTGCAGAACAAATGAAACAACCTCGAAACAGCCCTGAGTAGTCATCTATATACAGCAGCGGGGCTGGAGACTTCAGCATCTCCAAATGTAAAATGTGGAAAGATAAAAAAATTTCTTTTAAGGACCCAAATCCTCGCTGCAGCTTTTTCTACTCTTTGTTGCAGTGAATAATACTGACAACTGCAGTAAGTCATGGGACACTTCCACACGGTGCAGAGCATTTCTTACTACAAGCAACTTCATTGAAACCAGTGGGATTGCTCATGTGAATAATGGCTACAGGGTTAGAATACTGGATTACAACCCACTGGACTGCCAGCAGGCAAATACAAAAATTGAACAGAATTAGCAGAGACAGGTTCCAGCCTTCTCTAGCAATAATTGCACCACATGACTTGATGATAAATCCTGAAGGCTTAGTAAAATGAATGCATCACTACTGAGAAAACACAGCAAGAGGAAAATTAATATTAACTGGCTCACCTTAGAATCACATGTTAGTCCATACCAATTGAATTGAACTTGTTGCAGAAAGGTTATGGATAGTGTCAGCTTTATACCATTACAGGCAAAGCATGTCTCCTGTATGTTTTTTATTCCAAATCCCTTTACAGTGATCTAAGATGTTGGATCTACAGCTCATTTTTTCCCCATGTTCAGTCCAAGAAGACATTGATATTCCTATGTATTCATTTGTTCCCATGGGATACTGATATCTGATCTCTTTGGGTATTCCTCTTTGCAGTCCAAAACCACAAAAATAGTTTTGCAGCTAAAATTAATGACTATGTTTCTGATTCAGCAAGGTACTTAAACACATGCTCACCTTTAAGTGCATGAGTACCCCATTAATGCAATAGTTATTCATTGCTTGAAATTAAGCAACTGCTAACCTGGGACTTAAATGCTTTTGTGTAACATTTTACACGTACTTAGAAACACACATTCAGTAATTACTTAATTAGCCTTTTCTCATTACTTGTGCAAAGCTGGCCTGAAGCTCTGCCTATTTTCTCTGTAAAAGGCTTGTACAGCCATTTCCACTAATTCTTAAATTTATACCACTGTGCAGCGATACACACGACTCTGTTAACTCTACATGTATATTGTCCATTTTCCAATGGCACATACAACCTGCAAGAGTAACAGTTAAACATTCCTGCAGAAGATGAATCAGGCATACCTTAGGCTAGATCCCAGAGTGCATGCCAGCATCTCCAGTTTGGATGCAAAGCAGATACAAAAGGCTAAACAGAGCTTTCACCTGTCATCTCGATCCAACAGGAAAGTGAGGAAGGACTGTGCAGATGACAGCAGTTACGGTATCTCACTGGCGAGTTCTTGGAGAATATTTCCAGCCAACGCTATTGAGCGGTTTTCTAATTAATCAGAACAAGATGACCACAGTCTCGATACCATCTTGATGAAGCGGAGGAGATCACACAAATCTTTCTGTAAGGTACTTAGGGCATGCCCTCATTGCTTTCATAAAATAGATAAAACAGTATCATATTTTATAGTGGTGTAACCAAAGCTGGTAAACATGAGTTTGATGCTGTGGAGATGTAATGGACTTCCCTGTAAATGAAAGAGCTGTCCTTCATGGCACTTGTTTTTTCAGTGAGGAAAAAAGCCACTAGTGAAGTAATGATTGTGAGGGTGTTTACAAAAAAGCAACAGCAAACTCTGATGGAGTGTTTGTTTTAAGCTAAAAAGACTAATTTTGAGCAAAAGAGAGTGGCTAATGTCAGCATATGCTCTGTATGTGTGGTATTCAAATTATACAAAAAACTGGTTTGCAAGGAAATCTAACATCTTTAAAATCCTTCAGTATTGTATCCATATGCATTTCTAGGAAATTCTGTTATCAGTCCAAATTCCAAGCGTTAAGAAGGAAAAGTTTCTAAGAAGTCAAAAGACCAGGGGGAAATCTCACATTTAATTTACACACTGCACACTGTTTGGTAAATAGCAGCTATTGTTTAGAGTAGAATGCAGTCACCATTCATTATATTTTGATTCTACATTCTTCATTGGGAATTCAGGAAGTGGTTCAGACTAAAATATTCCCTTATGTTATTTGACCTGTAAAAAACCTGGAGACAGGCCAGATTCTGCAGTTCTTAAACAGACAACACTCCCATTGACTGTGGGATTGGGCCTTAAAGTTGATGGTCTATACCACTGTGCTACTCAACTCAGTGCAGAGTCAGTCGTTTGGTGCATGGGGTTGGTGTCCACGAGAAACTGAAAACAAGACGGTTTGATTTGGTTGCCACTGTTGTTCACCTGCCTAGAGAGACAGTGGGCATTTTCTGAGCACAGCTTGTACAAAACAAGACCTTAGAAATAGAAATGGACATTGTAGGATCTCATGGAATTATTTTTTTTATCATTGTTCCTTCCTATTGCTTCTTTTGATATAAAGGCATTATTGAGTTGAACGTAACCGGTAGCTTTTCAATGCATCTCTTGACAGGACACATTCAGAACAAGATTCTCAGAGTTAAGTTCATTCTTGTTGATCTGAGGTAGAAGTAGGTATCCAAATACCCTGGGGGTCTGGGTTTCAGTGTCTTGTATTTTTAGGCCCTAAAGCATTTGAAAATCAAGGCAAATTCCCAGATTTGAGGAGATAGTTCTGCTTATGATTTCATTTTGCCCTTAAGACTCCATTTTAAATTCTTGTTAAAATTAAGGGAACTTCGTTTAAATCTCATCATGACACTTGGGGGAGGCGGGGGAGAAACACTAACATCAGCATTGCTTTGGAGTCATATTACAGCTGTCATCACCCTATAGCTTATCCTGCTTTGAAAACACTATTTGACACAAAGAGAGGGTTAAAAGTACATAGGATTATGCCATAGCCTGCAAGGGAGCATTCCTGTTGGCCACCCCTTCACGCTCACCTTTGTTACTCTCCTTAATCTCCTTGATTAAGAGTGATGCTGCATTTCTCAGAAGACTACAAGATAGCCACAAAAACTCTTTCACTAGCTATCCCGATCATGCATGCTTTTCCACCTGAACATCCTAGCTCACATCAAAATAGTCCATAGATGCTACACTCTGAAATACACCTTCAGCAATGACCTGCACAATCTGTACTATGTATCCTTTGAATAGAACTAAACATCAGTTTGCATATGTGCAAGTGGGAACCAAGTAACTTATGAATACAGATTTCATAGCAAGTGAAGGGAATAGCGTTCCTAGAACAATTGCCTCTGAAAAACATCCCTTTGCAGGTAAGAACAAACAAGTGGTGGGTGTTCAGTTCAAATCAGCACCTGATATTTTTAGGCCACTACACTTAAGAAACGTTAGTGTTTAGCATTTATCTTTTAGAATTTAATCTATCAGATAGGAAATGCTTAGTTTGGCATAGGCAGTAGGATTACTCAGTGTTAGCTCACTGGTTACATTTCCACAGACTTTAAGACATTCTACTTTTTTTTAGACTTCATATTTTTTGATAGCAAGTTAATGCATGAAGGTTTCTTCACCATTATACTACACAATGGAGCCAGGTAAGGGACTTCCAATCTTTGTGTAGCCTTTTTCCTTGGCAACTGCTCTCACTTGTGTCAGGAGCACTTTTTGTCTCTCTGACAGGAGGAGGTTTGCCTTATAGCACCCTGTGACTCACAGCACATTCCCTTCTGAAAATGGAAAGGAAAACGGAGTTCTCTTCCTTGGTATCAGCAACGAGTTTGGCAAGAGGCAGGTTAGATTCCTCACACCCCCCCCCCCCCCCCCGTGTTTTTTTTTTTTTATATACATTAAGTTTTGAATGATCTTGTGGAATTCTGTAAATATTTTATTACATATTTTATAGGTGGAGCATTTTATATCTAGCAGTCTTTTTGGAAGTGTAGTCATTTAGTTCAGTTTCTCTTGCCCCATGGTTCAGCTGTAACTGCTTCCATCTGTCTAAACCTATGTGCAGTTCACTAATTGTCGACCCCTTAGGTAGGCCTTGCTGTTTCTATGGGTTTATTGTTAATCATTAGATTCAGGAAAAATAAACTTCTTTGACATTACCAATAAGGGTTTCCAAGAATGAAGAGAAAAATTCCTCATGCTTTAATTGCTCTTACCATTTTTAAAAAACATTCCTTTAGCAATTTAGTAGGAAACGCTTAGTGATAGGACTGGTTAAAAGAAACATATATCAAAAGAACTCCAAGGAAAATTGGATTAAGCTATCACTACTGCAAACAATTTTAAGAAAGATTAACTTTTCAGCAAAATGATGTTGAAAAAATTGTCTGAAAATATTCTTTGCCTGCAAGTTCCATTCATATTTATCTGAATAGATTTCTCATGGTCATACATACACAGAATAAACCATATCCTTTCAGTAACAAACTGTATTTTCTGTCATCCTCTGATGACATCTCTTCCATGATTTTTCTAAAAACCTGACTTTACATGGTGGAAGCCTCATAGGGCAAAAGCAAGAAATCTAGTTTAAGTGTCTTATAAAGTGTGTCAGCAACTATGAAAAAGCTTCACACAATTTATAAAATAAGGGATATTTTTAGAGAAAAAAAAATATAGTACATGTGACTTGTTTTTCTTCAAGATCCTTTTATAATCTATCATTATTGCTACATTGCTAGATATGGGATATTTTCTATTTCCCCCCTCAAGTTAAATAGCACACTCAATTCTCTATGGTACTTCACATCCATCACATACTACATCAAAATACATTTGTGTTCCAGCAAAACCTGTTGACAACTGGGGATAAATATTTCCCTTTTAAAAATTAATTTTTCAAAATGCTTATTTTGACAAATACCACTTTTCATCTCATTATTAAAACGAAGAAATTATAAAGAAAGGAATGTTTTTAAGCAGCATAAATTGAAAATATTTATCTGTTTTTATTTTTTAGCCTGTATGATAATTAATGTTCTGCAAAAGTTTTGAAAGCGAATCTGCAAAGCAAACAGTCCAAGAAAACAAAAGTTATCATATAGAGTTTTTTGAGGTTTGGGTTTTTGTGGGTGTGGGGTGCGTTGTTTGGTTTGTTTCTCTTTCTGATTTTAGTTTTTCAAAAGCAGAAAATTAATTTTTCAGTAAGTAAAAAGAAGTCATACTCACTCATTATCAGAAGAGTCCTATGCAAGAGTTCTAATCATGGACCAAGATATCATTGCTCGTAATGTCTGATTATCTTCCAGGAAAATTCATTAATTTCAATCATGAAATATAAGGCCGTAAACCACACAAACTTATTTATGCCTCTTTTCAAGAAGTTGAAGCATTCATCACCCCTCAGTTACGGTCTGCCCTTAGCATGAATACAAGAAAAAAAATGTATAGAAGGAGCAAACATGGTGCAGATGAGTATTCCACCAGTGTAGAAATGGGGAAAGCCTTGTACCTGGGAATGGCACAGGGGGCAAATAGTACAAAGAGCTGCCAGAACAGAAGACCCAAGCTGGAAAATTACAGACTCCAAAAGGAAAAAAAAAAAATAAAACAAAACACAACACACACGAAACAAAAAAACCCAACAAAACCAAACCAGCAAAGGATGAACTTGAAAGTGGAAGAAGTGACAAACGTCTACATTTTTTCCACAGGCTAACAGATAAGCAGTGTTACAGCACGAGAGTAACTTTACTCAAGTGCAGAACCCAACAGAAGCAAACGGCACTTCTATTTTGTCATACATAACGTGGGTTAAACTAATCCAGAGAATTATTTGAAAAGTACTGCTGAGCCTAAGATCTTGTATAGTAAGACTGAGGTTGAAGAAAACCTCTGCAGCCAAGACATAACCTCAGGTTTTTTGCGCTCCCTTTCTGATTTATGCTTTACATAGCAGTTGCATAAAAATCTAAGCTATGCAACAATATATGAATTTTATCCTTATCGGGTAACATAATAGGTGTTACTCTATACTCACAGAAGGAAGTGATTGCAAAATTCACCTTGATCTAAGTTCTCAGCCTCTATCCCTCTCTACACATGATGAAATCAGAGGTATTAAACTACCATACATGGGTGTATGGTGTGAATAATACAGCCAACATGGTTTTCACGTGTAGGCAGAATATTATATATCTAAATAAATATGCACTCACATACACATTCACAGAGCTCAAAATAACAGAGGAAAACTTGCTGCTTCTAAAATATCCCTGCCACTCCTCTGTTTTGTAATTTTACCTAGGACTTTCAATTACAATTGTAAATTGCTTATTTCTAAGAGAACCAGAGGAAAGTCCAGTGGAACTTTAACTAGATGTTTGATGCCCAACTCTGGGAGCTAATTTGAAATTTTTCATCTATGCTGAGAAACTTTTTTCACATAAAATGTATCTCCAGACTCATTAGAGACCTGGGAACAGAATAAAAGGGCTGTGACAGGTACAGCCGAGTACGTAACTGTAAATTCATTTCTTCATGTGAATTATAATGCTTGTGTTTGCAAATATATGGAAAAAAATCCGTTCTCATGAGAGAAAAATTCTGCTTGTATGAGATAATTACAGTTTTGGCCTTTCTCTTTTATGGAATTCCCTTTAAAAGCTGCTGATTATACCGTGAAGAACAGCAGCTGGTGAGTATCTTATTTGATTAAAAATTCAAGCAAAATTTACATGAAAACTTAGCATACAAGATCACAATTTCCAGAGGAGGATGGAGTCCTACCTGCTGTGTCTCTCTGCAGCGTGACTGATTTCAGCGCAAGTCCTTACTCTGACATGTCTGTATATTATATAGGGCCAAAATTCCCAAACTGATTTCATGGACATTACTACTAAATTCTAACTGTCTGCAAAGTAATTACACAGATCCATTTGCATATTTTTAATTGCCTCAATGTTTTGTCATGTGGGTTGGTTTTTTTTTTTTTAATATATGTATTTTTTTAATAGGCATGTTTCCTATGCTTGCTATAGAAATTTACCAATAATTTTTGCAAGAGAACAGGGAAGCAAAAAGCAAAAACAAGACAACAGTAAACACTGGGTTTTAATATTTCATATGTGGCCTTCCAGCACAAAGCAGCCAATTTGTAAATAAGACATTCTTTGTTGAAAGGTGTATGAAAGGACTTCAATTTTTTTATTAGAACATTCTGAAGCCCTGATTTACATTTTAGGGGAGAGACTTTTAAAGCCACCTATATACAAATCCAAAGAAAAGAAAAGAAAAGAAAAAAGAAAATAGCCAAAGCCTTTAGTTTTTACCTCCAAGTGAAGTCAGTGATTGGTTCTAGCTTCAAACCTGAGTAAGGCAAATAACCCACCTCAGTGTTGTTCTGTTTCCTGATCAGCTCATCCTACTGGAAAGCTGTGTGGTGCTGTTTACCCTACAGCAGTGTTTCTACCTACAGGAAAATGTAAATGCTGTCTCGGGTGCTCCCATGGGCAGACCATATGTACCAGCAATGGATTCAATTCAAATCCCTGGAGCCATTAGGATCAGGCCCTCAAGGTGCCTCATCAGGGACACAATGTGCTCAATTCATATCTGAAACATTATCTTCAACACATTTATATCCTTTTTTTTTTTTTCCCTTTTTACTGCATATCATAGATTTTCATGAAGCTTGCTATGTTCTCTCCTCGGGTTTATTACAGGCCCTGGCAACTTTACCAACTGTCTTCCCTCTGTACTTACAATTGGGACTTAATTTGCCAGGGCCCGTTGAACACAAAGAGTCCCTTTAATGGTTTTGTGTAAGGGCTGTTGTCACTGAATCACCAGCTATAGGCTTGATCTTATTCCTCTGAATTGTAATGACAGCAGGATCGGGCCCCAAATGACATAGTGTCTCTGACTTTTGAGTCAGACTGTACTGTTAAAATTCCCATTACTAAAATGTAGCCTTTCTATTTCTTTGTACACAATCCTCAGGACTTTTCAATAGCAGCAGGCAAGAAAATTCCAATAATGCCAGAGGGATGTTTACTTGCCTCAAGTAGAAGAGAATCCATGGGAATTCTCAGAAGCTTTTTTCCTCTTGCTCCCTGTAATTATTTTCTATGCTAAAAGCGTAATTGAAGTGAAAAAAGCAGATGACATCAGCTATGAAGAAAGAAAATATCAAGAAGAAATGACACACACTGTGGAACAGAAAGATACTTCACTGCATCAGGCACTAGCCTGGGATCAGAGAACAGGACTCGCTTCCAAGGTTGGACATAGATTTCCCATACGACCTTAAGCAAATCATATCTTGCCTGTAACTTTTCACTACTTCATAGGAAGTCTCTAGGATAAAACTGAATGCAGCTCAGAAGTGTTCACAGAGGACAGCAATGAAGGCTGTATAAATATGTAGATACTTACAAAGCAAAAAAAAAAGTGAGAAAAAGTTGTGTGAAAACAAATGAGTAGTCAGGAATAATTAGTCCTTTAGAAATAAAAGAAAGTACAGACTGCTTTCCCTGGAGATGTAAGATGCACCTGCACGCTACTTGAAAAGCCATTGCTGTAGGAGAGTGCACTTAAGTTGTTGAGCTGTCACAAGAAAACTCAGTTTTCCTTTATTCTGATGGGATGCATTAAAAACAAACGCAACCTCATTTTAAGTGCATTAGGAAAAATGGGTCAAATGGGACCATGTGCACCCCACTCTCAGTTAAAGCCACCTGACACCCTTAATTTAAGCAGAAAACCAAAAAGTAAATTATTTTCTTCCTTCTTCCTT